>NC_067145.1:42307545-42608896 GCF_903995435.1 Acomys russatus
TTTCAGGGAGCTACAAATTAGCTCAACATTTAAATAAATGTTTTAAATCTTGTGGAACATGAGGACAACTAGATCTGCACTTGTTGTACAGCAATATGGACTCCAGTGGTTCAGCCAGAGTCATTTCAAAACATTTGCAATGGGGTTTTGGTTGAGAACTATGAACAGGGAAGTAGGTTGGAGGAAGAAGATGCCCCCAGTGAGATGCAGCTTGGAATAATCCTTATGTTACCTATGAACTCAGGTGAAGAGGGAAGGGTTTGCCTGAGGCTGGGACCACACTGTGAGTTTAGGAGAATACAAATACCACCTTTCCACTGATGTACCTGAAAATGGGAAGAGAGAGGTTGAGCTATTGTGGGTGATGGGCACCACAGCAAGAGAGCCAACTTTTTATCCCTTGGTTACTATGAAATCCTGGGAAGTTTCAGGCAACAAAATAGCATAAGTACATTTAAACCTTTGAGCACTTAGCCTGGTGATGATTTGAATATAAGTAAAAAGTATTTAAAAAAAAAAAACCCAGCTGTGGGAGATGCCTAGGGATCTGAAGAATCAGAAGATGGAGACATGGAGGGGAGCACCTAAGGTTGGAGCTGGGGAGCCAGAGAAGAGAGGAAAGGAGAGGGTTTCTGAAGGAAATGGTTGTAGTTGAAGCATAATCCCAGAGGATGGATGCCTCACTTACTTAGAAACTGTCTAGAATTCTCTTCCATTCAGGATAAAGATTTACTCCACAGGGTTATACCAGCACTCTCAAGTCTAGTTGAATGGGAAAGGGCCCTATCTCCTGTTGTTCTTTTTCTTTACAGAAAAGATATGGGTGGTGTAGAGTTGTCACTGTCACCATTACAATAGGAGAGAATGTTTAAAGAGTATCTGTGTGAGTCGGGCATTGCTTTAATGTTTACATGTGTGATGTGTACTCTTGGTTGATGACTTGATCAGGCTGAGTCCTAGTAGTAAACACATACCTTTGGATGTGTCTGTGATGGCATTTTCTGCGAGTTGCATTTTCATTCTCTCATTTTTATTCTTTCCCTCTCACTTCCCCCTCTTCCCACTCTTCCCTGGCTTCCATGATATAAGAAGCCTTGCCTTACTCAACGTGATGGACTAAAGACTTAAAAAAACATGAATCAACATTAATGTGACAATCATGAAACTCTATAGAAAATATGTTCATATTTCATCTTGATTGTAACTCTAATGGGTAATACCATCTTTTTCTTCCATTTAACAGATAGGGGGACTGAGGTACATAAAGGTAAATAGTTTTCTTAAGATTGCACAGCTAGTAAACAATGGGAGTGATAGTAATACCTGGGATTTAATGCTCTCAGCTCATGGAAGATGCACAATGAATGCTAGACTCTCCAATTGAGGACATGTGAGAATATTTTAAAAAAAAAGATTCACAATGAAGGATAACAGCCCATCTATCTGAATTAGTGTTTAGCTATGACAAATGGCTTGAGTGGATAGGGAAAAAAGGCACATTCCTGCAGGAGGAACAAGGTCCTCAATGATGGCAGTCACTCTGAGATGAAGACCCCCTCTCAGGGGGCCTCAGTGGCTGTTGGAGAGTTTCCTTATTCAGACTTGGATCTGTAAGTGACATGGTCTCTAAGACATCTCTCAGAGGCTAGATTACTAACGTGTCACCATGTGGCATCTGGCCACCCCTAGAGTGTAAGCATGCTATGCTGACATTAGCACCTGTGCTTTGACTGCAGGTGAAAGCAGCAGATCTTTTGGAGCTAATGAGAACCAATGTGGGTTAAGTGGGAGAGCCCATGAATTGTAGAAAAAGAAAAAGGTACTTGGTCAGCTATTCTGTCTCACTGGTTCATTTGGTCTGTCATTCACTCACTTATTTATTCAATAAATATTTGAATGCATGTGACAGGCACTCTGCTAGACAAGGACAGTACATTAGTAAATAAAAATGCATTCTGAACTTATGGAAATGAACTCAGGTGAAGACGAAATAAAACAGCATAAATTATAAATCATACATATGACCAAGAAAAACAAAAAAATAACAATGAGTATGTGTCCTGAGGAGAGCATAAAATGTCCCTCTGGGGATGTGGCATGAAGGCAGGTCAGAAAACTTGTCTTTGTTATGTTATAAGCTGTTTGGCACACCCAACCAAAGGCTAGAATCTCATGTGTGTGCGATGGAAGGTTAAGTATGTTCTGAGGAACTAGAGAGGTGTTGGAAATACCCAGAGATAGGCAGCCAATACTGACACAGGAAAGAATGTGAAGCTATAAAACTAACTAACTTCCTTTGTCCGTGCTCACTGAACTTCTGTGGCTTCTAGTTTCCCTACTCACAACAGTGCAGAATCTTGAAGATAGATAGATTGAGATGTCTTTGTTAATCTGACATAAGATTGAGTCAGATTTTGATTTCATACATTTTTTTTTTTTTAGATTTTATCCACAACTGTAAGGTTATAGTCATGAGTTCAGACTGAGGACTTTAAAAATCACCCTAAACACTAGTACACACACACACACACACACACACACACACACACACACACACACACACACACACACACACCATATACATGTACATAAATAAAAGCAAACCAGTCAGTTTGTAGATAACAGTGTCTATAGATGAATTGAAAGAAAGAAAGAATAGAAAACTAGGGAGGGACCTCACTGTGGATGTGTTCTGCAGTTTTGAGTCATGTGCCCTTGTCGATGAAGGATCTGGTTCCCTTAATGCCTATGTTTATCATTTCCACTATGTTATAGTTTGGCTGCTATGTTCCCTCCAAAAACGCATACTTCAGACGCTTTCTACATTAATTTATTTTTACAGGTGTGACCAAAGTCTCTGACATAAATAATCTTTTTAAAGAAGCATTTATTTTGGCTTGCATCTAGGAAGAGTTCATTGAGCTCATGGGTGATCGGCCGCATGTATTTGGCAGCACACCAATGTGGCAGGTGTCGGTAGCAATGGAACCCCCTCACTTCATGTTGACAGGAGTCAGGGAAAGAGACATGAGGAAACCAAAAACAAAGTATACTCAAAGACCCACCTCCAGGGGCCTGCTTCATGGAGCTCAACCCACCTCCTAAGGTTTTGATCAGCAAGAACAAACATTCAAATTATGAATCTCTGAGGAATATTACAATTCAACATAGCACATGGTGCACACGGTGTTGCTACTGAGAGGTGGTGCGACCTTCCGGAGGTAGGGCCTTGTGAGACGTCCTTAGGTCAATGGAGGTCTTTGCTGAAAGGAAGCTGCCAGTCCTCTGACTGCCTTCTGGTCCTTGTGTCCTGGCTTAGGATTAGATTTATTTCCTGTTCTTCAAGAGCTACAGAGATGATTGATAATGGACTGGGACTTTCAAGATGAATCTTTTCTCTTGATAAATTAATGATAAACTATATGTTATAATAGAGACAAAATACTAGCCCATTATATAAATAGTAACAGGAAGGATCTGACAAATACCACATGTGAAGGGTGCATGTGTTGGGGAATGATGAACATGCACTGAAAGCGTTGTCTTGCTTGAAATTTACCTACAGTCCAGAAGAGGTGGCCTTGGCTGACCTTGGAATCTGCCACTTCTCAGTCTTTCTGTTTCCATCTGTACTTTTGAAGGACAACCCCACAGTACATACAACCTACCACCTGCATATATTCTCAGTTTAGTGGTTGCAGACAGAACGTGTGTGGTCAAAAAAATGAAACATAAAAAAATAAGCAAAACCATAAGTAACTGTCTAAGCCAGGCATGGTGGCACATGCCTGTCATCTTAGCACCTGGGAAGCTGAGGCAGGATCATGCATTCCAGGCAGCCTACGCTTCCCAGTGCGATCACTGCTCATTCGGAACATAAGTCAGTTTTTGTTCAGTGTGAGCATTGAGGTCCCACCTTGAGCCCTACTCACAGTGCCAGCACTGTGGCTCCTCTACAATCATGGTTCTAATTACAGTGTCACTCAAGACATCAGCCATAGCTTCTGGTTACTTCATCCATTTTATTTAGGACAATCTACAGAAAGCACTGACACATTGTAAGTACTGTGATCTGGGGAGGGTCACTCATTTTAGAAAGACCATGGCTGCATCACTTTAATCTGCTCTGCAGTCAACCTTGAAAAAAAATGACTGGCATGAGGTTATATAAGCCCATCTCTGTCTCAGAGGTAGCTTAAAATAGTATCAGACTCAGACATTCCTGGTTTGGGACTGTCCCTGGCCTAGGCTGGAGAGAGAGAGAGGCGGGAGAGAGGGAGAGGGAGAAGAAGAAGAAGAAGAAGAGAGAGAAAGAGAGAGAGACAGACAGACAGACAGAGACAGAGAGATAGAGAGACAGGGAAACAGGGGTCTGGGGAAGAAATCAGAGCCAATAAGCTTCCAAGCCACAGTGTGTGTTCTGTGGGAAAAGTAGCAGATTTCTCCAGAGATCTCTAGATCTGAGGCACAATCCCTGGTACTGACTGCATGCCAGGGAAAGTCGAATAGTGGGAGAGTACGGACAGGAAATAAGGAACGGACACTGGAGATGGGAATTGGGGCTCACACTGTGGCCCTGCTGTTCATGATGGATGCAAATTGGTCTCTCCTGCACAATTCTGGCTGGGCCTCCTACTACCTGGTGAGTGCTTTCTGGTCTGGAACTTAGGATCCTCCTGCCTCAGCCTCCCAAGTGCTAGGACCACAGGAATATGCCACCATGCCCTGCTTAGTTTCTTTTACCATGTAGATTCTGTCTACAGCCACTGATGTGGTAACTATGACGTCTTCAGAGCAGTCCGTGGGCTATGAATAAGGCTTATGAGATTTTTCAAGCCTAACTTTCCTGGCTGCTTGAGCTGCCCAGTACTGTTTCTAAGGTCATTCTGCATGGTGTCACCCAGTCCTCACCGGCTCCTAAATGACCTCCCAAGCTCTGTATTTTTACCTAACAGTCTGTATATGACTGCTATCTGCGAGGCAGGAAATGTTCTAATGAAAATATAGAAAGAAAATTAGCAAACCATACACAAAGATAGAATTTCAAAAGTTCACAAAGATTTTAAAAAATTATATCTCATTACAGAAAACAATGGAAGGGAGAGTTTGTGAGGCAGCTAAGAAGTATCCCTCTAAAGGCAGAGGAGCTATGCTGTGACTGCAAGTGGAGAAGCAAGCAGCAGGTGTGCCTTCTGTGGTGACTGTGGTGCCTGTCCTTCCGAAGAGTCCTGTTGCTCTGAGCTGCTCCTGCAGTTACCCAGAAAATCCCATCCTAGGGCATCCTCTAGGCTTCTGTTCATGTAAGATATGGGGGGACTTCTCCTGCCTAGCAAGCCTTGGTCTGGTCTATGGCCTTGCACTTTCCTGTACCCTCTTCTGGCTTCTACTTCCTACCATAAATGATCTCCATAAAGTATCCATTCGTACACTAGACAGACAGATGCATTGCGTAAGTTTCAATGGTCTTGCCCATTTTTCCTCAGCATGGTGTGTTTGATGCCAAACACAGCTGGCGCCCTCCAAGCAAACAGTTTGCAGAGGAATAAAATATCTAAATGATTCCTAAATTAATTTGATTGCACAGAGCAGTCTGCTGGCCCCCTCCCTATTCTCCTACCTTGCCACAGTTTAATTTATGTGCCAATGAGCTGCCATGCAAAATGATTTTGTGGTTGCGAACCCTGTTTTGTTATCAGTCACATCACACTGCACCAAGGTTTAAGTTCATGCCTTGGCTTCAATATAAATTCAGCCACTTGTATTGGTTCACAGGGGAAGCAGAGCACCTCCCAGCCTTCCTGGTTCAATTCCAAATGAGTACAATGTGTCTACTTAGTTACTATTGATTAGGTCAAATCACTGCATGAAGGTTACATGTGTCACATTCTAAAGTCATGTTGCGTTCTAGAGCAACCTAATAAGGTCTTATTGGACTTTTTTTTTTCCCAGGATTTAAAGGTGAGAAGGATCCAGTGACTATATTCACATTTCCTGTTTCTTCTACCATGAAAGCCGGCAGCGTTCCCAGGTGTTTTGAGAAACCCAAAGTAGCTCATTAATTGAAAAGCAAATGTTACTCCCGAAGCCAACATAGGCCTCACTCCAGCGTTTCCTTCCATATTTATCCACAGCACATAGAAATTCTAATTTGTTAAATGCAGGTTTCCACAGAGGTCCTCGGCTCTCAGCAAACCAAATGAGATGAAAGCAAAATGGTTGTCACAGACCAGAAGCTCAATGATTATCAGGGCTAAGGGCAAGAATTCAAACACCTGCTTCTCCCTCGCATCTTCCTTTGACAACATGAGACTAGTCATCAAGTTAGTGTGCAACTGAAAGGGCATTCACAAATGCTGGATCTGAGAAGAATTTATTCATACTGCTTTTTTTTTTTTTTTTTTTTTTTTTTACAAAAAAGGGAAATCTAGTTGATCACATGCTGAAAATCAAACTGTGTAAAGGGAATTTAAAGTCGATGGGCTCAGAGGCTTTAGTTTGAACTTACAGCAAGTTCTCAACTATTATGTCCTCAACTAAGTCTGTCTGCTTTGCTCTCACCCCTCATACCCCTGTCTCACCACCCTCCCAGCCTTCTGGGCTTTATTTTTCCAACATTTAGCATCCCCTGGAGAGCATCATATTCAGAGCATCATATTCAGATATCTAGAGATGGTCATCGGTTCTTTGAGGGCTTTAGGATGCCTGGCAGCCACAGGACCGGAGCATGGCTGAGGGCTGCACCTTCTTCGGTCCTCAGAGCCAAATGAAGCCTGCAGAAGCTTCATATTTGAAGTGCACATAGTGGAATTCACAGGAATTGGGTTAACAAGAAAGAGAGAGAGACAGAGAGAGAGAGAGAGAGAGAGAGAGAGAGAGAGAGAGAGAGAGACTGCATTCTATGAGGTTATTTTCCTTTTAGACCGAACATTAACTTAGTAGCAAAATGACAAAAAACTGACATCTTTTCTTTTTCCAAGGTTCTTTGCTTTTAGGAAAAATTTGGGAGAATAGTATTTCAGAAATGATATTTTACAATGTCAAGTCTCGAGTTAGCAGGAGAAGTTCATGAAGGAGATCCTACCATGCCTGAAATGGCACAGGCTTACTGTTCCTTACCCAGGGTGCCACTCCACTGTGTTAGGATTCCCTGTGAATGTTCTGCCCACCACTCAGAGGAAGCAACCCAGGGATGTCTCTGTATTGCTATAACACAGAAAACCTGGCTGCCTCTTGCTGTTCTTACATGTTACATGTCTTCTTTTCCTTGCTCCTGTAGTCTGAAAAACTTACCCAATTCGATGTTTTCAGGGTGCTGCAGTGAAAGAGAGGCCACTTGCGTGCAGCCTATAGTGTCGTAGTAGAGGAGAAAAACTGTAACTGATGAACTCTAGGAAATGTCAGGCAATGGTGGCTGCTATGAAGAATATTGAACAGGGAGGCTCTGGTGAGTAGAGGTAGCATAAAAAGACTGTTCCGTAGTCACATGATGCCAGCCGGAAGGAGGAGGAGCTTGTGAGAACATCTTCAGCAAGGATGTATAAAGAACACTTGGCAAGGCAGCAGTCAACTTCGCCATGTTTACGGATGCTAAATATTGGAAAAATAAAGCCCCAGAAGGCTGGGAGCGAGGTGAGACAAGAGTATGTTGGGTGAGAGCAAAGCTGACGGACTCAGTTGAGGAGAGCCTTGGAGGCCATCACAGTTCAGAATTTGCTCTAAGTTCAAACCGAAGCCTCTGAGCCCACTCGTGTTCGCGCTCTTGCTCTCACGCTTGCTTTACAGGGTCTTTCTATGCACCTCTCTAGGTTGGCCTGGGATTCACTATGTATCCCAGACTGCCTCAAACTCATTGCAATCCCCCTGTTTCATTCAGCCTTCCAAGTGCTGGAATTAAGTGTAAAACCACACCTGGGTTAAAATGGACCTTTCTTGGTGATGCATTCAAGAGGAAACGAAAACGTTTCTTTCACTGTAATTACTCAATTAAAGGCAAAAAATTATCTTTCTTCATTTTTCTGATTTTTCTTTAAAATAATTTATTTAAGTAATTTATTCAGATTACTTCTCATTTGTTATTCCCTCACTTGTATCTTCCAGCTCCCCCTACTTTCCTCTTTCATCCTATTCCCCTCCCCTAGGTCTGTGACAGAAGGGGACCTTGATCACAGCCTATCAGGTTTCTTCCTGGTAGCTTGCTTGCTCTTCCTCTGAGTGTCACCCGGTCTCCCTGACAAGGGGAAGTGGTCAAATAGGGGGCACCAGAGTTCATTTTTCTGACTTTTAATGATATACTTATCCATTTTCTTACCCTGTTTTGATTCTGATCTTCATGAGGGCAGGTGTCATTTCTTAATGCCCTGGCAGGGTATTTGCTGTGTGCAGCACACAGCATATATTGTTTACTTAACAGATAGTTCATAAGTGGATGAAAAAATAAAATGGCAGAATAAATGGGAAAGCTCCCCTTAGTGTTAATGCACTTAGCTCTTGAATGTTTTATGTATTGCAGGGTAAGTATATGTGCTTACTAACAGTGAACCAAGATATTGCTTGATAACACTTCCTGTTTAAAAAAAAAAAAACAAAGCTAATAGTCCCTAGTATCATTGGCTCCCCAACATCCACTTTGGGGGCAAATACATTTAGAAATGCAGTTTAAACAAGGTTAAATCGTGGCCTTTACACTCCAACATATGTTTCACTCTCCATTTGTGCTGGGAGTGTAATTCTTCTCGTTTATTTGGTCAGAGAACAATTTAACCAAAGGTCTTCGGGAACCATCATCTCATAGAACCCAGTTTGGGAACCATTGGCTTCCATAAGACCAGCAAAATCCCTTAGGCTGATGTTCAGGGACCTTAAAGATCCATGTGTCTCCCCTATGGCCTTAGTTCTTGGGTCTACCTAATATATACCACATACGCTGTATCTATCTCTACTCCAAACTCAGACTTGATCTTTTCAAAGCCCACTGCTGTCTTCCAGTCTGCAGGGCTCTGGCTCTCAGACTTCTGCCTCTTCTACCGGCATCTGGTGAGGAACTGCCTCTGGCTGGAGTAGCCATTTCTCATCGAATGCTACTTTTCAGCTGCAAACAATGTGTAATCCCTAGACTTCGATTCCACAAGGTCCAGAACTCCCTCTTTTTGAGTGGTGTTACCACAGTGCCCTCTGTAGAGTGAACGTTGAGCACCAGTTAATTGTTTCTTTTTTTTAATTTATTAATTTATTTATATTACATCTCAATTGTTATCCCATCCCTTGTATCCTTCCATTCCTCCCTCCCTCCCATTTTCCCCTTACTTCCTTCCCCTATGACTGTGACTGAGGGGGACCTCCTCCCCCTGTATATGCTCATAGGGTATCAAGTCTCTTCTTGGTAGCCTGCTATCCTTCCTCTGAGTGCCACCAGGTCTCCCTCTCCAGGGGATGTGGTCAAATATGGGGCACCAAAGTTCATGTGAAAGTCAGACCCCACTCTCCACTCAGTTGTGGAGAATGTCCTGTCTATTGGCTAGATCTGGGTAAGGGTTCGAAGTTTACTGCACGTATTTTCCTTGGTTGGTGCCATAGTTTTGAGCAGGACCCCTGGGCCCAGATCTACCCATCATAATGTTTCTTGAATGTAAGCTCTCACCTCCCTTGGAACACAACCTTTAGCACAACTACTTCTCCTGTCAACAACCCTTTCCTGCTTCTCAGACACTTCCTAACTTTTCCAATCACCATATTTTCTAGCTAACCAGGAAAGCAAGAACAGCCTCCACTAAGGAACATTTGAAAGCGATTTGAATATTGACTTGAACTTACCTTTAACCATGTTAAACACACGGTTAGTTAAGAAGTAATAAGTCTGTTTCGCTTTTTCAGAGTTAGATCCAACAGAGCCTTGCGTCACTAAGGCCTACCACAACATTGTAAAGAGGACCATACCTGCAAAGTCTCTCTCCATATCTCACATTGTATAAGATGGTGGTATTCCAGAAATAGTCTTTGCATAGTTGATATTCAGGAATAACTGGGGTGGTGTATAGATTTGTGACAGCTAAGGGTGTTCATTTGCTAGCTTCCAAGTGAAGGAGACATCTTTCAGGGTACTCACATTAATGGCACCTCTAAGCAACCTTTTCTGCGATCTTTGTGATGCAAGGAGAGCATTGCAGAAATATCCCTCTTTGCTGTTGTAACTTTGGAAATGTTACCCTATGACTTTGAGGTAAGCTGGCCCCAAAATGTGCCTGCCAGTTTTCCTTCTAGATCCTCGATCTTTGTTTTTGTTGTTTTGTTTTGTTTTGTTTGTTTGTTTGTTTCAGTTTTTCAAAATATCGTTTCTCTGTGTAGCATTGGCTGTCCTGGATTTGATTTGTAGACCAGGCTGGCCTCGAACTCACAGCAATATGCCTCTCTCTCCCTTCTGAGTGCTGGGATTACAGGTGTGTACCACCTTGTTCTTAAACTGAACATGTTGACGAATGTACTCTTAGATATTTTCTTACATGCATAGTACATACTCACTTATAAGTGGACATTTGCGCATCATAGATGAGAGACTCCACCCAGCAGGGGATTGGGACAGATACTGAGACTCAAAGCCAGCTGGACTCTTGGTTAAGAGCTGTGAGTTGTATGGAAGAGTTGGGAGATAGAAGGATTGGGCAAGGTTGTTGGGCAAGGTTGTCAGGAGCTCCACAGGGAGACTATCAAGGCCTGTGGACATGAATGGGGGTTGGGGGTGGGGATGGGAGGTGGGGGTAGGACTGTAAAGACTGATACACCAACCAAGGACATTGCAAGCAAAGAACCTAGATCCCCCTGTTCAGATGTAGCCAATGGACAGCTCACTCTCTACAAGGGGAAGGAGGCGGGCACTGCCTCTGACAGGAACTATGGTGCCTGCAATTGGATCATTACCCTTGGTGGAGAGGCCCTTGGGAACACAGAAGAAAGTGATGCAGACTATCCAGATAAGACCTGATAGGCTGTGGTCAGATGGTGGAGAAGGAAGACCCCATCTGTCAGAGGTCTAGGAAGGGGAATAGGGCAGAAAAAGGAGGGAGGATGGGAACAGGAAGATAAGAGCAGAGTGAGGGGATTACAATTGAGATGTAATGTAAATAAATTATAATTGATAATTTTTTTAAAAGGTGGCTTCTTACATGAATATGTACATGCTCCACAAACAAGCTCTGAATGTCTCTTTTGTCTAGAAAGGCACTGCTTTGGGTATAACTCCTGGGCCTGTCTTACCTGTAGCAGGCAATAAATCTTTGGTTCTTTCGGCCATGTTTCCTTTTGGAGCTGCATTCACTAAGATGAGAACCTACTTCATTTCATTTCAAGGCTTCCCATAATCTATTTCACTGAACTGCAATCACTGGGAACCAGAAGGGGAAGTGCTTGATGATGCAAAGAAAGTTCAAGTGGCTAAGGGGATGTCAGCTGGGGCTACTTCCAGGTCAATAAAGTATTGGACGTTTTTAAACCAGCGGGCTCTCAATCACAAGTGATTGTCATCCCCCAAAGAATACTTGAAGGACACAGGGACATCTTCAGCTGTCACAAATGAGACCAGGGTGCTACTGGCATGCAATTGGCTGAGACCAAATATGCTAAATATCCTCAGTGCACTGGGCAGACCTCCAACAGACTGAGCCAGCCCAGAATGCCAGCAGTGCTGGACAGAAAAAGAGTTCTCCAAGACAAACAGTGGAGGCTAATGGAGCAGACAAGATCCCCTGGCTGGTGAAGAAAGGAAACTTGGTTAATAAAATGCATATTAGTAATTTTATGATGCACACTGGTAATAACTTTAAAGACTTCCGTGTTCTCTAATAAATGCAAACCAAAGCTGTGGAAAGATTTAATAGAAAATTTACTGACAGCATACGACTCACTGTTGGGCAGTTTCTCTAAGTGACAGGACAGCACACAACATTAAGAAAGATATTAACATAGCAGAAAGGAATGCTAGCTTTCTATAGTCTCTAGGGTGGCAAGAACAGAAGCCTCGCTTGTGCAAACGCAGGTTCTTATCTGAGAAACAATAGTCACATGGACCTCACTGCACCTGGCCTGCTTCTCACGTGCCTACACAGCATCACGATAGATTATGTACATCTCTAAACAACACAAACTCCTCCTTTTCTTTGCTTATCTATGCTTCACGAATCTGCTACAATGGCACTGGCTTCAGCAGCCCCGGTTTCCAGCATTTTGTAGTGGGCTCATCTTTCCAAGGACTTCTGACAAATGCAACTATAGTGGATTTGTACTTTTTGAGTAGCAATTATGTTCAATTTGGGGTGAACATATACATTCACCTATAAGTTGTTTACTGCTCAGAGTCTTTGGGAGTCACTATCTACGCCGTAATAACTGTCTTTGGGTAAAGAGAGAACCAGGAGGAGAGGCATGTGTCTCTAATCTCAGCACCTAGGAAGCTGAGGCAAAGCAATTCCTTTGTTTGAGGCTAGGCTGGGTCGATGCCAGCCTGAGAGGCACAGTGATTCATCTTGGTATAAAAGGAGAGGGGTGGCAGGGGTGCCGAGGGAAAGAAGGGGAACAAAGGGAGGGAAGAAGAAAACCAAGCAGAGAGTTCACCATGCCTTTGTTTGGATTCTGAGGTTTAAAAAAAAAAAAAATGAACATTTATTTTCTTTCTCTTCCTGAGATATTGAGATACTTTCCCACAAAATTTCATTATAAACCTTCCTGAATGCATCATATATATGTCACCTTCTCAAAAATACATATTCAAGGATAGCATTTTTTGTGTGTCAGGTACCTTATGAATTTTCATGAACACACATATAAAATGTACTTTGATTGGCATAAGTGCCATCGATTTTCACTGCAAAATGGCTCTATACAGCAAATTCCAGGTTCCTTTGCATTTCCCACACCTCACAGCTAATGGGGAGGTACAGAAGACCCATTTAAAGTCCCACATCTTTGGCTGCTCTCAAGGCTGGGCACCTCACTCCTCTCCATGCTCCCCTCTTAGTCTTTACATATTTCTTCAGAAGTTTGCAAGTTTGATTTTCAAACATGCTTTTATAGTTTCTGCCTTCTACATACATCAGAGAATCTTCAAGGTCACAGTCTTTGTGATACAAAAGTCTACATTTACTCCCGCCAACTTAATGTCTCATGTTCATATTCATGTCATTTTTCAGACAGGGTCTCCTTTAGCCGAGGGTGGCCTCAAACTTTATTGCTTATGAAATCAAGGATGACTTGAAGGCTGCCTTTTCCTATTACAGGTGTGCAATCCCACACTCACCTTCTTCTATCTCTAAGTAGTGCACAATTCTGTGCACACATGAGTGTGCACGTGTGGTAAAGACCTGGTGCTATATTTATCACATAGAATTTCTTATTGCTTCATCATTCATTGAAGGGTTTATCCTTCCTTGGTCCACCGTTTTATGTTACTTTGCGCACACAGCAAGGTTCGATGAGGTGTGTGTTATAGAAAGTGATGGAAGAGGAGACAACTGAAGACAGACCGGCAGAGAAGGAACATGATGTCTAAGCATAGATGTCAAGTATAATGTGTCATCCTGCAGGTGAAGGGGTGAGGATGTGCCCTTGCTAGGGTGCAGAGCAGGGACAAGAACCACCAATATGTGAGACTTGCCTTCTTTGAAGCCTTGTGGCTTCACTCAGCACTCTATACTCATGAGACAATCTGTGCAGGTTCTCCAGGAATGCAAATCTTCATCAATGCTTTAAACCCCTGTACACCTTCCATGCAATGTGAAAATTTACCATCTCCTGGGTGTGGACTGAATGCGGATAACAGGTGCCTATAAATAGTGAGGAGAACCACTTGCTGAGGTCAGCCCTGTCCCACTCACAGGAGATGCCCACAGCATCCCAGGAGAGCTCCTGGAGGAAACTTTCTTAAACTGCTTCAGATAGCTCCAGTTTCTAGATGTTTTAGCCAGTATTTACCTTGTTCCAAATTAGGAAAAAAAAATAATTTGGAAGAAAGAATTTTTAACTTCCTTAGTTTTTCTTCTGATTAGTATTTACATATCAGGCAAAACACAAGTTTTGGTCCAGCTCTTTCTCTCAGGTATTTTGTTATTTATTTTAAAATCCAATTTTCAGAACTATTATCTTTTTGAGGAAAAAAAAAGCACAGCCCATGACAAAAGGAATGAGCTCCAAGTAAAACAATGGGTTTCCCTCTTTTATCCCACCAGCTTTAGCATGCTATACTTAGTGTGCCTACACTATACCTTAAAATAACTTCCAAAGGGGTTTTGAAATAAGTGCACCCTAAAAAGAACTGTGCTGTCATGGTGGGGACAGGTGTGTGGGGGGCACTATGAAAAATCCACCTTAGGTGAATCCGTCTTCTTCAGTTACCTAACAGTTCTGTGGTTAAGTAAGAGCTTTTCTTTTGCCCGAATCACGTCTGTTACATAATTCCTTTCTTTCTAAGCAAATGGAAGAACCAAGAGAGAGGAGCTATGTAAAGGCTACAATTAATGATGACAGGCAGTTTGCCATGAAACCACGCCTGTGTCGAGACTTGCATAATCAGTGCCGCAGTAACAGAAGTAACGGCTGAGCATGGCTGGGACAGGACAGCTTTCTTGCATTCTCTCTTCCTGAGGATAAAACATGTGCACTGTAGTGCCAACAAAGCTCCTGCAGCGAAGACACACCTGCTTGACCACAGGACGATGAGAAATCCAATGACTATGGAGCGGTTGGAATGTTGCAGGTCCAGGGCCAGATCACCGAATTATCCTGAAATATCTCAGGCCTTTAATGGTCTTTTACTACACCCTGCTGCTGGGGATCTGGCATCTTTGTGACTATGAGGTAAATCCTTCGGAACATACAAACAGACCCCTAGGTCATAATGCCAAGAGTACCAGAAAGCATCTGAGGCTTCTCACCAAGGATGCTCTGTTTTCCCATAGCCCAGGCCCCTGCTATTCCCACCAGTGTACTGGAGAAGTGTCTTGATGTGTGAGTTTCTGTGTTCCTGTTACGCTGAATTGTCATACAACTGCTACTATGTTGCAACAAGGAATTTGTGTGTAACTCAAATCTGTGTTTCCAGGCCATGGTGAATCCTACTTGATTCCAGAAAACTCTTATCTCTTTCAAGGCAAGAGTTGTGTTTTCCTGTGAAAGATGCAAGAAGACAAAGCAGAAGACAAAACTGCCCAGGACAGAGAGTCTGGGTCCACTGCATAACCCCTTTCTTTTTTATCCCAGCTTTCCAGACCCATGCATTGTCCCCTGGAGGAACCACTACTTCCTAGCTCTCCTCCAAGCCATCGGCGACCTGTGACTTTGTTCTCAGTGATGAAGTTAAACAGGAGGGAGTTTGCTACTCCCTCCACTTTACCCACCTCCATCCTCTTCACTTCATAGAGGCAGGGTAGGCCTGGGTTGGATGCCTCATGCCTGCTGTCTTAGCACTTGGGAGGCTGAGGCAGGAAGATCACTGTAATTTTGTTATGTTCAGGCTAGCCTGGACTACAAACGGAAACCCTGTCTCAAAAAAGCAACAACAACTCCCAACACACACACACATACACACATACATACACACACACACATGCACGCACACATGCGTGCACACAGACACACACACACACAAACATGCGCGCATACACACAGACACACACACACACACACACACACACACACACACACACACACACACACACACACACACAAACTAAATAAACCAAACAAAACATGCCAGAGAGTAGAGGGTGGGGTATACGGGGGAGAGGGGTGTCTTAGGGAATAGGAGTCGCTGTCATGTCATTGTCAGTCATGTCCTTGTGAAATACAACTTGCTTTAGGCTATTTGGTCCCGTGTTTTTCTTCTTTAGAGGAAGAATGTCTGGCTTTTTAAAGCTTCCACTCTCCGGTGTCACAGCACATACCCCACCCTAACACTACCTCCTAGCAGTTATTTTATGACCTGTATTTCTAGATTTTAAATAATCATCGTGATATTCTTTTAAATTATCTTTCTTTTGTGTCCAGTTGTTTAGTTCAACTGAAGGGTCATACAGAAGGCTTCCTGAAATAAAAAGCCATGAAAATTGTGTGCCATTTCATCAGAGAAAAGATAATTTCCCTCCTCCAGAAGAAAAAATAAGGAAAAAAACCTGTTTTCTTCAAAATTATTTTTTCTAATGTGGGACAAGGTAAATACTGTTTAAAATAAATAAAAATTGGATCTATCTGAAGCCATTTAAAGAAATTTTGTTCAGGGAGCTGTGGGCATCTCCTATGACTGGGACTGACCTGGCCTTCAGAGAAACAAGCCAACTATAAAACTCAAGGAATAGGAAATTCTTGTTTCCTGGTGTTTCATCTGTATTGTATTTTATACACACAGAAAGAGCCATATCTCATGATAGATTAAAATAAACTAAACACGTGAAGAAATGACCACTCCTCACATTCTTTGGAAAGCACTAGGGTTTTCAAAAAGGCTCCTCAGCATCTCCTTGGAGCTTCTCAGCAGTACAAATGCCACAGTTCTGTCCTGGACCTATGGAGGCAGAAGGTGAGGGATGAGGCCAGCCACCTGTGCTCACATGACATGTTGGCTAAAGATGGAGACTTGCTGCCTAGGACATGCTACTTAAATAAACCACTCATAGCATTTGGAAGATGCTCTAAGCACTGCTCTAAGCGCTGTGTGTGCGTGTAACCATTCAATATCATAGGATGTTTATCATTCCATTTTGTAGGTCACAAATGCATGGGAGTTCCACCCAGGTACCACAGGCCATACCTTTAGGTTCTGCACCATGAAGCCCAATATTGGTCAGTTAGTAATGACAGGTGTTCACTGGCTAAAATGTTAAGCCTCTCATAAAACAACTGCTTTAATACAGGCATCTCAAGAATTTCTTTAGCACCACTCTGGTTTGCTCACATCTATTTCGTTGTCTGATTCTGGCAGAGCCTTTGGCAGCCAACATTGATGCCTTTTGCCCTGCTACAGTCTGCATGGTTGGCTGACAATTCAAATTCTTTATTTACAAGTTCTCAGAGATGTATATCTTGATTTATTTGTTTAATATGTATAGGAGAATGTGCCTACATGTGTTTCTCTACACCGTGTATGTGCCTGGTGCTCACAGACACTAGTTGAGGGTGTTGAACCCTGTGGGACTGGAGTTATAGATGGTTATGAGCTGCCATATGGGTGCTGGGAATCAAACCTAGGTTTTCTGGAGAGCAACCAGTATTTTTTACCTCTGAGTCATCTCTCTTGCTCCTACATTGAATTATTAATGTATGCCAGACACCATGCTGCACATCAGGGAGCACAAGTAAGTAAGAAATAATCCAGCACAAATCAATGTGGATATAGCATATAGGATACAACAAGGAAGATACCCAACAAATGTCAGCTAGCGTTGCCATTAATTAACTCAAGAGAGACAGGACTATGACATCACACAGCGTGGTTGCTGTAGTTGAACAACAAAAACCGTGACACTATCCTTGTGCTTTCCACCTAAGTCTCTGACAGCACTAACAGGGAGATCAACACACACACACACACATACACACATACACACACACACATACACACACACACACACACACATACACACACACATACACACACACACACATACACACATACACACACACATACACATACACACACATACACACACACACACACACACACACACACACACATACACACACATACACACACACACACACACACACACACACACACACACACACACACACACACACACACCCCTAATCTTCCCCTTCCTTCTCATCTTTGGACATAGGATTCATTGTTTAACGCTTTTATAGTCACCATAAGACTTTTTGTAGAATTAAATCATGGGTTCATTTCTCACAAACAGAAAGGAGCAGAAATAAATCTGTTTTCCTTAAGGAAGAACTGAGAAGGCATCTAAAGCTAAATGTTCTACTTCTCCAAAGCTAACACTGCCAGGGTGAAAGTGATGCCATTTACAAGGTACCTAAAGCAGGAGGGTGTTTGACTTCCAGTACTCAGCTCCTGCAGTTGATAAACAGTATAGCAAAAGCAAGGGGAATGAGAAGGCCAAAGGTCCCCAAGTGAAGAAAAGGAGGGGAAATGCTAATATTTTCTAGTATCCTACCAAGAGCCACAAGAGTTTTTTTTTTTTTTACAGCCAGAAAATGTTTTGTTAAAATTCTATGTGGACTCATGTCATAGATCTATTTAACTTTAATGCTAAAGATTTCTGTCCACACCGCTCAGAATAACTAGCTAACCGTTCACTATTTGCTTTAAGCATCAATACCCAGAGTAACTGAGTAAATGTTACCATGAAGGCTTCTAAAGCTGCCATGGGCTTTGGTGACCTTGTCTGATGGGGCTGGATGAGAACTGAGGGATAGCTAATGTAACTTATCTGTGACACCCTCTTGTGCCCCAGTTCTCGGTAACGTTTCTGGAAAATGCTGTTTCTGCTTGCTATCTTTCAGTTATCCCTTCATCACTCTTGTCAATCATGTCGGCCATCTGCTCCCATCAGGATCATCATAACACTGGAATGCAGTGACGATTCCCAGGCTGCATCTTGAGAGATGAACTGGCAACACAGGAGCTGGCCTCTTCCCCTTTTTGAATCCCAATACATACTTCCAGTCAGTCAGGGGACTTCCCTATCAGCTCCGCTCAGCTCCTTTCTCTGCATCCTGTTCATCTAGACGTCAGCATCATTAAAGCAGCCAACTCATCATTTCCAAGAAAAAAATCAATTGAGAGACGGAGGAAAAAGTTTTCATTGTGATGCAGTAAATTTTATGTTCCACTTACCTACCCCTCAGTTTAAGGACATCACTCTTAGGTAAAAAATGTCTCCTCTTGGTGACACAATTTTTCCTTCTTGGATTTCGTGTGTGGTCTTCTCTCTTTTCATTCTCATCTACCCTGCTTGTTGGCCATACTGAGACTGGTAAAGTGGACAAGACCATGCGGCAGCAGAAGCAGCAGGACCACCACCACCACAACCATCACCACCACGACCACCACACCACCACCACAACCACCACCACCACCACGACCACCACCACCACCACCACCACACCACCACCACCACCACCACCACCACCACCACCACAACCACCACCACCACCACCACCACCACGACCACCACAACCACCACCACGACCACCACCACTACCACCTCCATCACCACCATCACCACACTTCTCCACATTTTGGAAAGCATGGCAAGAAGCAGATATTGACTACAGAAATACAAGTATAATTAGAGTCAACGGATTTGAATTAGGATGGTACATAGTCATGTCTACATTAGAATTGGCCATATTTTTATGATCTTATATTAGTCTAAGAGGCTATAAAAAATACCAAATGTTGGATGGCTGTCCAACAAAAGAAGCACAAATTAATAGACAAAAAAAAAATTGTTTATATCTCACAGCTCCAGGATCAAGGCAGTGGCAGAGTCTGTGTCAGCTATGGACCTGCTTAATTGTAGGTAACCTTACTTTACCCTCACAGGGTGAAAGGGGTGATGGGCTGTTTGGGCGATGATTTTGTAAGGTCACCAACCACATTCATGAGAATGCAGTCTCAGAACCTAATCACATCTACAAATGGCCATAGCAGTCCCAAAGCCTTGAGATGGCACTGACACTAAATGTGGACTTGGCCACTTAATGGTGGGCCAGTCATAGAGATTACCACATGTAAACACAAACAACTCTGTTAGATTACTTACATTGTGCCTTTAAATATCTGACAGCAATAGCTATACTTTCCTGAGACATCTTGTTTTTCTCTTATCCCAGAAATTGTAACATAAATAGCCTTTCACATATTACAACTCACGTTTTTAGATGAAAGTGTTACTGAAATCAGCATAGAAGTTGAGACACTTCTGATGCATCCCTTCCTCTGAGAATACTCAAGGCTCTTCTCTAAAGGACCTATCTATCAAATCCTTGCTCAGCCACTTTACCTAGCTATGCATCTTATGAGGTTGGGTTTTGCAGTGTAATTCCACAGAAGTATTCTGCCTTTATGTTTCCTCTTTTCCAGTTTTATCTAAATAATACATCTACTTTATTGGCTTGTGACAGTTTAGAGACACTGTGTAGACCTTGACACTTCACATGGAATTTATTTTGTAATCATGTATAAGCTATATACTTAAAAATATTGATAAGGTATCTACAATGGTTTTGGCTTTTCTTTTTACATCAATGTCATTGAAGAGGAAGCAAATGATTGGTGCTCATGTTGCTTTGTCTACAGTCGTTTTCTTAATCATCCACCAACATGGCCAAGTGTTTCTTGATGCCTAGTAGCACATTTCCTGTATTAGGGCCACAGAGATGTACCTGGACACCATTGTATGAGCATGGTATGACTAATAGAAGATTTCCTTGAGACAGTTAAAGTTCTCGAAAATCAGATACTGACATAGGATAGCTAAAGATGAAATCTAATTTAATTAAGCTTTACATTACATTAATTAAAATAACATATTAGACTTCAGTAATGAAAAATGACTTCAACAGTTTGGATCAGCACAGGAATAATAAAGAGGACAGGAAGTGCCCCTGCCATGTATTACCCATGAGCAAAAGCCTTAATCTACAGACTGTAGTACATGAATTGAAAACAGTTCCTTTGTTCTCATGATTTGTTACTAAGACCTAAAATGTCAGGCTACACCAGAACTGAAACAGAGCTGCAGATCCTGTTTCTTCGGTTTGAATTAAAACAATCTGACTATGGAATTCTCTCGTAGCCAGAGCATCTTCTGATTTGTTCTGATGAAGGCAATCTTAGGATTGCCTTGTGCCAAACTGTGACATATCTGCCTTACACTATCCTGGCTTCTGTCTCTATTTATTCCAATTCCAGACTCTCTGCAATTGTGTCGGTTTACCCTCCTGTCCTTATCACAGTTTTTTAAATTACCCTTTTCTTGTTTGTTCCAAAATAACTCATTCTTTAACTTCACTTAATAAGGAGTTGACATTGAAGAAATATTTTGAAAGTCAAGGGAGTTCCCCTGGAGATCAGTGGGCTGAGTGCACCCTAGGAGCCAGCCCACACCAACGTCACAGGGTGTGCAAGCTCACTGTGGAAGAGGTCACATGGGGCGCAGGCAAGTTCAGGGTTAAGAGGTGATGAATACAAGGGCACAGAGTGTTGGTGCCTGGCCTGTTTGAGAACAGAACACTGGTGATCCGAATAGAGTAAGGAAGTAGCTGTGATATGGTTTCGGCAGCAGGGATATGTCTGTGTTTAGAAGAGATTCTAAGAGGCCAAGAGTAGTAATAGTGCGACCGGTTCGAAGCTTTCTGTTACAACCGAAATCATCTTGATGGAGGAGATTCAGAGTAGGATTACAATGGGGCCATAACAAAGTTAGGTTCTCCATATCTCTGAAGGCATTTTAGAAAAGAAAACCCACACTTCGCATCCACTGAGAAGGCTATTACACATCAAAAAAATGGAAAATGAGAAGGAAGGGTGTGGGTAAAGTGAAGCACTGCTAGTGGGAATACAAAATGGTGCACTCACTTTGAAAAACAGTTGAATAGTCTCAAAAACTAAAGATAGAAATACTGTAAAGTAAAAAAATTACCCTCCTAGGCATATACCCAGACACCGAGAGAGAAGTAAAGACCAAAACATATACTTATAACAATGTGCTTATCAAAGCATGAATGGAATCCCTACAATTCTGTGCCACTGTCTCAGCATGCGGTTTGAACAGGTTTAATTTTATATACCTTATATAGACACAAGGCTCATCTCAACGCAGTTTCCAGCTATCTGCCTTTCTGTGTTCCTCAGCATGGTCAACCCAAGAGCATGCTTCTGGTAGCTACTTCCCCACATAGCAGATAGATGAATCTACTGGTCTCATCCCACATGGGATGCACAGAACCTAGAAATGGCATGCGGCTTCAAAGTCCACTGTCAATCACAAAATGACAGCATAGGATGCAACCTACATAGTCTAAGCCACCAAGGAAACCCTTTAACGGGGAAGCCGGCTAGAGGAGTGCCAGAATGCCAGTATGTGCCACTGCCTGGGGTCACTCATCTTCAGCATCCGTACCTGTAGGCTCCACATACTGTTCCTTTGTTGTTGCTTCCAGTCCTCATCAATTTTAAGGATTTTTGTATTCCTGAAATATTTAAAATTACATCCAACTTTATGTTTCACTTTTTCCCTTCTTCAGAAACTTTAGTTTATCTGCAAGTCCTCCTCCCTCTCTCTGTGTTCTTCCTAATTTGCATATCTGTCCTCAAGTGGAGTGTTGTTTTCTGTTGTGGCTCCTTCCAGTCCTTGCTCTGTCACCTCCACTCTCAGTTTGGCTTATTCTGTTTGCACTGGTTCGCACACTTGAATATCAGTTTAAGTGTTCTGGTTTCATTTTCATTCCTTTCTCTACTCTTGTTTTCCTGGAACAATTTTATCTCTTTCTCTATTTTTCCTCTTTTCTTTGAGCTTCTTCATTAGAAGATATGTATTTTTCTGTGTTGTATTTGAGGCAATGAGAATTAAAACCCTCTTTGTATTTTTTCATTTTGTTCTAAGTTGTGATAAGTACTGTATTTCACAAAACCGAAAAACAAATGTATTTATAACAGGTAATGTAGTCAAATTCATGTTTATCCTATCAATGATGATAACACTGTTGTTTTTCATTGAAAACTAAAGGTTCTATTTGAAAGTAAACATATGTGGACAAAAGGCTAAGCTGTGTGATACACTATCGATTCTGTGACAAGATTTTTGTTTGTCTGTTTGTTTTATTTTACTGTGGGGCGTGGGAGGGATTTTGGTGCATGATGTGTAAATTGTAGACATTCAATAAAAGTAAAAAAAAGAAAAAAAAAAGAAAACTAAAGGTTCCAATTTTCAACTGTTTGAGGTTCTTTTAGCTTATTAAACCTTTCAGTTAAAAGATTGTGATGGGATAATTTCTAACCCATCCAGGACACAAACTGTTAGCCAGCATCATAAAACACATAGCCCAGGGTCTCTGTGCCCTTATATGCTGCTAACTACTCCCATGACAGCTTCTCCATGTGTTGTACAGGGACATGAGGACAAGCCAGGTGGATAAATGGAATTGCAGTTTGGGAACACTTGTGGCCATTTCTTCTTATGTTCACCCATGGAAGAGAACACAATGTTCTGAAATGAGATTGCTCAAACTGCCTCAAAGCTTCAAGGTGTTCCTGACCTCGGATAAGGCTTTGCTCTTATTACTCCAGCCAGTGTCTCTGAGTTAAGTCTAATTTTGGGAAGTGAAGAGACCCCTAGATCCATGATTTCAAGCTACTATGCCTTTGATAACTATCCTGGATCCCCTTTCCCCCCATTACTTTCTATACATGCCATGGAAAATATATTATATGTTATAATTATTATATATTATATGGGTTCTTCAGAGGAACAGATCCAATGGGATATATATATATATATATATATGAATTTATTAATTCAGCTCTAAAATAGTTGTAACAGCTAGAAAACATCCAAGAAGCTGAGGAGCCAGTGTTACTCAGTCTTTGAGGCTGGGTGTCTCAGCAGTCAGAGGAGTCCCTTGATAGCTGTCTGTCACTGGTGGTGACAACCCATAGCTACTCACTCCACAAAGCAGGATGTCTCTGTGGTCCCAAATCTGGTAACATAAGCCTGGAAGACTTCCTGGAGATATGGTCCCACATCCATGATGCAAGCTAAGGAACACTAATTCGTTCTGCTATCACTGAAGGGATGAAGAGGAGGAGGAGCAGTAGGAACAAGGCAAACCAATTAGTGGCAGGATGGGAGGCCAAGGACTGAACAGAGAGCAATTTTCCTTCTGACATACCCAGAAGGTGACACTCACAGTCTGCGTGGGTCCCATGTCAATCAAAGTAATCAGGACAATTCTTCAGGTGAGGCTCCCTTTAAATGTGTTTAGACCTAGATAGATGTTTTAAGTTGATGGAGATGAGGTGTGATAGATATTGATTTACATTCGGAATTTTAGACTCACCAAGATAAGAAAGATGTTTTCTTCAAGGTTGCCAAATACAAACAGCCAAAACACTATAAAAGTAACATTTATATAATTTCCAATATTTGTGATTCTTCTTTCTCTATGCAGTTTTTTATATGTATAATAATATAAATATATATGTAAAAAATAAAAAATAAACCATGAAAGGTATCAATCCAAATGGGTTTAAAGGCCCCAGAGGAGATGGTTTCAGGATCAGTTTAAAAACACTAAGCTGAAGGGAAGTGTCTCAAATGAGGGTGGTGATGATCAAAATACACTGTACTCACACAGGAAATACTCAAAGAATAAATATAATCAAAATTTTAAAACACTAGCCTATCTATAATACTAGCATCTTTTACCCTGTGCTCATCACAGTGGAAGTGAACATTTCAGAACTGGAATGATATTATTCCTTCTTATTTAAAAGAAAAACAAAACAGAGCCAGAGACCCTCGAAGAAGAGGCTGGTACCAGGCCTAGAAAAGGATAAACTTATTCTGGAACATTCTGCTGAACAAATGATGGAATCCTAAAAAGGATGGATTCTGTCTCCTTTGTTTCTCTTCCTGTAAAGTGTGAAGAGCAACATCTGCTTGCTTGCCTCTGCATGTGGCTGCCAAATAACTCTGGGTCACTTTCCCTATTCTAAAACAAACCAACTTTTAGTTAGGTTTGTGGTGATCCTAGAAGAACTTATCTCATAATTGGCTTATGCTCTGTGCCATTTAAACCTGTCCAACATTAGGCTTAACTGAAAACTGCCACTTTGGGGGTAAAACAATTGAGAATCAGAAACTTATTCAACTATATGGTCTATACAAAGAGGAGGAAGCCCCAAGTGAGTGGATACATGTTGTTGACATAGGCACAGGATCAACGAGATGGCAACGTCTTCCTCAGGTGAGCAAGGATGAATGGACAGTATGTGCCAAAAAAAAAAAAAAAAAAAAAAAAAATGTCCTCCAGAGCATTTTCCCCAAGATGCTTACGGCCTAAAGACTGCTCCCCTAGAGAGTGCTCCTATGAATATTAGCTAAAGCTGTCTCCTTGATCAGGCCCTATACCATAAGCCCTGCCTTTTTGTTCATTTGTATGTAATCACCCCAGTTCTCTGTTCAATTCTATAGAATTAACAATAAGCTTCTGGAGGCTCTGCAGTTCTCCACAGACAGCCCAGTCCACCAAACCTCTGCTTCCTACTCATTTAGCTTCCTGTGTGTGTGTTTGTCTTTTCCTCATTTCCCTACCACCACCCATGTCAGGTCTGTCCCCAAAGTTGTGCAGGATGTGGCAGTGGTCCATTCATACTTGGAAGGATTTTTACATTGAGTTTCAACTCAAACCTTTAACCATCAAAACTGGATGATGGCCCCTTTCATCCTTTGTATTGCCCATTTACCCCAGATGAAGTAGGGATCACTTACCAATGTCTTCAGTGTGCCAGCCTATGAATGCATGCAGGGTTCAGTGTGTCCTTATGGGAGAAGAGTGGGACAAATGGATGGCTTCTGGGAATCATGACGTGACTCCAACAGGACAAATGAAGAGGTCCACGGTCACTCAAGTGTGTGAATGGGTTAAACCATCATGGCAGTCAGTGAAGGAGGAAATCATTATATGATCATTCAAAAAATGTGGCATTAGCAATGCCTTATATAGAACTTAAGATAATATAATATATGAAGATAGAGAAGAAAGTGATAGAAATGATTGTCAGCAACTGAGCTTCCTAAATTCTGACACTAGCGATGATGAGTTTTTGGGGTTTCCTGAAAACTAGAAAAGTGCTTGAGTTTCTAAGTCTTTCCTCCTGTTGAGTTAATACTGTTTAATGCCACCAAATTTTGTTATATTTTAATAAATATTTTACTATACTAGTACTAATTTGGTTCAGAATATTTTTTCTTGTTTTGTTGCTCTAAAACCTGGGTGTGGGGGCTGCAGATATTGCTCAGTGGTTAAAAGCACCGCCTGTTCCTCCAAAGGTCCTGAGTTCAATTCCCAGCAACCACATGGTGGTTCACAACCACCTGTAATGTGATCTGGTGTCCTCTTCTGGCCTACAGGTGTACATGCAGGCAGAACATTGTATACATAATAAATAAATAAATAAATAAATAAATAAAATTTTAAAACCTGGGTGTGTCTCATGGTCTAAAAATTATAGTTAAGTAGAGAGTTGTTGAGATTCTATGTGTGTGTAGGGCTTTTGTTATTTCTGTTATTGTTGAGGTCCAGCTTTAGTCCATGGTAGTCTGATAGGATACAAGGTGTTATTTCAATCTTCTTGTATTTGTTGAGGCTTGCTTTGTGACCTACTATATGGTCAGTTTGGGGGAAAGTTCTGTGAGATGCTGAGAAGAAGGTATAATCTTTTGTATTTGGGCGAAAAGTTGTGTAAATATCTGTTAGGTCCATTTGATTTATGACATCAGTTAGTGTCATTATTTCCCAGTTTAGCTTCTCTTTTGTTGACCTTTCCTTTGGTGAAAGTGGGGCGTTGAAGTCTCCCACTATTAATGTGTGGAGATCAATGTGTGGTTTAAGCTTTATTAATGTTTCTTTTACAAATGTGTGTACCCTTGTATTTGGAACATAAATGTTGAGAATTTTGTGATGTCATCTTGACAGAGTATTCCTTTGATGAGTATAAAGTATCCTTCCTCATCTCTTTTGATTAATTTTGGTTGAAAGTCTATTTTATTATATATTAGAGTGGATATTCCAGCTTGCTTCTTGTGTCCATTTGCTTGAAAGACTTTGAATGAGGCAGACTGTTGGGTTTTGTTTATGCATCTATTATTTTGGTCTGTGCCTTTTTATTGGAGAGTTGAGACCATTGCTATTGAGAGAGATTAGTGTCCAGTGACTGTTAGGTCCTTTTATTTTGCTGTTGGTTGTGGTAGTGCGTTTGTGTGTTTGTCTGGTTTTTAGTTTGCTAATGTAAAGTTTTCTATTTCATCTTTTGGTTGGAGTTTTCCTTCTATCTTTTGTAGGGCTGGATTTGTGGATAGCTATTGTTTAAATTTGTTTTTGTCATGGAATATCTTGTTTTCTCCATCTATGGTTATTGAAAGTTTTGCTGGGTATAGTAGTCTGGTCTGGCATCTGTGGTCTCTAAGGGTTTGCAAGACATCTGCACAGGACCTTCTGGCTTTTATGGTTTCTGCTGAAAAGTTGGTTGTGATTCTGATAGATTTGCCATTGTAAGTTACTTTGCCTTTTTCCCTTGCTGATTTTTAATATTTTCTTTGTTCTGTACATTTTGTGTTTTGATTATTATGTGATGGAAGGATTTTCTTTTCTGGTCTATTCTATTTGGCCTTCTGTAGGCCTCTTGTATGTTTATATTCATCTTTTTTTTTTTTAAATTGGGGAAATTTCCTTCTATGATTTTTTAAAAAAAATATTTTCTGGACCTTCAATCTAGGCCTCTTGTCTTTCCTCAATTCCTATTATTCTTAGGTTTTATCTTTTCATGGTGTCCTTGACTTCTTGGATGTTTTGTGTCAGGAATTTTTTAAATTTAACATTTTAATTGATGGTTGCATCAAATACCTCCATTGTGTCTTCTACACTTGAGATTCTTTCCTCTATCTCTTGTATTCTGTTATTGATGCTTACCTCTGCAGTTCCTGTTTTCTTTTCTAAGTTCTCTCTTTCCAGGCTTTCCTCAGTTTGGGCTTTTTTTTTTCCCCCATTTTTATCCTCAGATCTTGAACAATTTTATTGACTTCCTTCACCAGATTTTTTGTCTTTTCCTGAATTTCTTCCAGTGATTTCTTCATTTCCTCACTATAGGCCTTTGTAAGGTCCTCAATCTGTTTGGCTGTATTTTCCTGTATTTGTTTACATATTTTATTCATTTCTTCCATTATCATCTTCATTATGAAGGATTTGAGGTCATTGTCTTGTATTTCAGTTATGTTTGAGTTTCCAAGGCTGATTGCTTTGGGATAACTGGGCTCTGGAGAGGCCATATTATTTTGGGTTTTGTTGTTTGTATTTTTACACTAGCCTTCAGTTGTCTTGCTGTCTCTGGCATTGGGTGGTACTTTCTGGTGTCCTTCACTGGCTGTTGAGAGCCTCTTGTAAGTGAGTAATTACAGGTTGAGACTGCTCAATTGTGGGAATCAGGGAACCCTTCTGTGGATCAGGTGGGTGACCTGGGTTCAGTTCCACCCATGTACCACACTGTATGGTCTCCTCTGAGCTAGAGGGCTCAGATACTGGGGCCCTGGGGCCCACTGCTTGCTTAGA
This sequence comes from Acomys russatus, assembly GCF_903995435.1. Classification (NCBI taxonomy): domain Eukaryota; kingdom Metazoa; phylum Chordata; class Mammalia; order Rodentia; family Muridae; genus Acomys; species Acomys russatus. The sequence continues at coordinate 42,335,878 of NC_067145.1, forward strand.
GACAGAGATGGAGGGTGTTGTGTGCCTGCAGGCATATAACTAACGTTTAGGGACTGCTCCTATGCCTGCTTGAACCCAGGGACTCTCTGTGGATTGGCCTGGTGTCCTGAGGTCAGATCCATATCATGGGGTCTCCTATGGCCTAGCTGACCCACATGCTTGTGCCCTGCAGCTCACTGAGTGCCGGTGCAGTGTGCTGGCAGATGGCATGTGGATGGCTTTGGAGCCAGGAGCCTTGTGTGGATTGGCTGGGTGGTTGGAAGTCAGATCCACCCATGCTCCACACCCTGGGCTCTCCCCTAAGCTAGAAGACTCAGGTGCTTGTGTGTTGCAGCACACATTTCAGTCTGAGACACAGAGTCTGAACTGTAGAGTGCTGATGCAACTTGCAGACAGACTTGCATTCAGACTCTGGGAGGAATCCAAGGACTCCTCCATGGACTAGCTGGATGGTCCAATATCAGACCCATCCGTGCTCCACACAGTGTGGAGATGACCCCTCTCACTAAGGTTCCTCCAGCTCTGGTGCTCTGTAGCTTCTAACTCTCTTCATCAGCTTAGTTCTGCTGATCGGACACAGTATGTGATCAGTGCCACCACCTTGGATCCTTCCACCCTTTTATGTTTATAAAACTTATTGATAATGTAAGTCTAGAATTTCATTTTGCTTTGACTAACACATCCATTGCAGTTAATAATCATTTCTTATCCTGAGGGTTCCTTAATTGGTTTGTGATCAATAAAGGGCACAGACACATGTGCCAATATGATACATATTTTAAGCTACCCAATCCTACACAGAAGAATGCTAAATTATTTGACCTTGAAGAGAGCCAAGATACATTTTAGCATTTGCTCAAACTCTTGCTTTTGCAAATGAGAGGCTGAGAAATGTTTCTAATGCAGACAACTTTCCCCAGCTGCTCAGTGACAAAGCCGAAAACTATCTCTCAACTCTTTAAACATCTCTTCATGGTAGTGATAACAAGATACTGAAACAACATCTGCAGAGAGATAAGGAAGCCCATGTATCGGTCTTGGTCAGTCAGACTATAAGGCCACCCTAATTCTATCCACACACACCTTTTTTTTTGGGGGGGTAAAAGTGTGTCTTGTGGTCCAAAAAATACAGTAATAACAACTGGGTCAGGGAAGAAATAAAGAAATTATGAACTTCCTAAAATTCAATGAAAAAGAAGATATAAAATACCCAAATTTATGGGACACATTGAAAGCCGTGCTAAGAGACAGTTCATAGCACAAAATGCCTTCATAAAGCGATTGGAAACATCTCAAACAGGCAACTTAATGACACATCTGAAAGTCCTAGGGAAAAAAAGAAGCAGAAACACCCAAGAGAAGTAAATGGCTGGAAATAATCAAACTCTGGGCTGACATCAATAAAATAGAAACACAGAGAACAATTCAAAGAAGCAACAAAAGCAAGAGCTAGTTCTTTGAGAAAAATCAATGAGATGGACAAACCCTTAACCAAACTAACTAAAAAGCAGAGAGACACTATCCAAATCGACAAAATCAGAAATGAAAAGGGAGACATAACAACAGACACTGGAGAAAGAATCATTAGGTCTTACTTCAAAAACCTATGAGTCACAAAATTTTTTTATGAAATGGATGGTTTTCTTGATATATTCCACTTGCCAGAGTGGAAATCAGGTAAACAAATTAAATAGTACAATGCCTCTTGAGGAAATAGAAGCAGTCATCAAAAGTCTCCCAACCAAAAAAGGCCCAAGGCCATATGTTTGCAGCACAGAATCTACCAGACCATCAAAGAGCTAATACTGATACTCTTCAAGCTACTACAAAATAGAAATGGAAGGAATATTACCAAATTCATTCTATGAGGCCGCAGTCACCTTGATACCTAAATCTCACAAAGACCCAACAAAGAAAGAGAATTTAAGACCAACTTCCTTTATGAATACTGATGCAAAAATACTGAATAAAATACTTGCAAACTGAATCCAAGAACACATCAAAAATATTATTCATCATAACCAAATAGGCTTAATCCCAAGTATGCAGGGATGGTTTAATATATGGAAATCCATCAATGTAATCCATGATATAAACAAACTGAAATAAAAAAAAAATCCACATGATCATCTCCTTAGACGCCAAAGAGCATTTGACAAAATCCAACACCCATTCATATTTAAAGTCTTAGAGCGATCAGGGATACAAGGCACAATACCTAAACCTATATACAGCAAGCCTATAGCCACCATCAAACCAAACGAAGAGAAATTCAAAGAAATTCCACTAAAATCAGGGACTAGATAAGGCTGCCCATTCCCTCTATATCCTTTCAATACAGTACTTGAAGTTCTAGCTAGAACTTAGACAACTAAGGGAAATCAAAGGGAACCACACAGAAAGGAAGAAGTCAAAGTATCACTATTTTCAGATGATATGATAGTATACATAAGTGAGCCCAAAATTCCACCAGAGAAATCTGACAGCTGATAAACACCTTCAGCAAAGTAGCTGGATAAAATTAATTTTAAAAGTATTATCAGTAGCCTTCCTGTGTAAAAATAACAAATGGGCTGAGAAAGAAATTAGGGAAACTACACCCTTCACAATAGCCACAAATAATATAAAGTATCTTGGTGTAACTCTAAGAAAATGAAAGTCTTGTATGAAAAATTTCAAGTCTCTAAAGAAAGAAATTGAAGAAGATATTAGAAGATGGAAAGATCTCCCATGCTCATGGATCGGGAGGATAAACATAGTAAAAATGGTCATATTGCCAAAAGCAATCTACAGATTCAATGCAATCCCTATCAAAATACCTACACAATTATTTACAGACCTTGAAAGATCAATTCTCAAATTCATATGGAAAAACAAAAAATCTAGAATAGCTAAAACAATGCTGTACAATAAAAGATCTTCTGGAGGATCACTATCCCTGATCTCAAGCTGTACTATAGAGCAACAGTAATAAAAATGGCATGGTACCCAACTATTCCACTCCTGGGCATATATACCTGAAAGATGCTCCATCATACAAAAAGGACATTTGCTCAACTATGTTCATAGCAGCCTTATTCATAATAGCCAGAATCTCGAAACAACCTACATGTTCCTCAACAGAAGAATGGATGAAGAAACTGTGGTACATTTACACAATGGAATACTACTCAGCTATTAAAAACAAGGAAACCTATAATTTTTCAGGCAAATGGATGGAACTAGAAATGATCATCCTGAGTGAGATAACCCAGACCCAGAAAGACATGTATGGTAGCTTTAGCTCAACACTAATGTCCTCTGAGAGACTCCACCCAGAAGGGAATCTGGACAGATGCTGGGACTTGCTGTTGAGCTCCTGGTAGAGTGCTGAGAGTGGTGTGGAAGAACTGGGGCACGGAAGGACTCAGAGAGTTCAGGAACCCCACAAGGAGACCATCAGAGCTTGCAGATCTCGATCCAGGGGGGGTGGGGGAGGTCTGCACAAACTGTTGCACCAACCAAGGACAGTGCATGCTGCAAACTTAGACTCCCTGTTCAGATCTAGCCAATGGACAGCTCATTCCCCACAGTTGTGGGGAAAGTGGGGACTGCCTCTGACATGAACTCTGGTGTCCCTGATTTGATCATTTCCCCTTGGTTGGATGCCTGGTGGGCACTCAGAGGAAGGGGGAGCAGGCTATCTGCATGAGACCTGATAGGCTGTGGCCATATGGTTGGGGAGGCAGTCCCCTCTGTCAGAGGCCTAGGGGAGAGGAATAGGGCAGAAGAGGGAGGGAGGGTGGGACTGAGAAGATACAAGAGAGGGGATAACATTCAGGATGTCATCAGAATAAAGTATAATAAATTAAAATTTAAAAAATAAATTGAAAGTGCCTTTTGTGTAATTTAAAAAGAAACATATACTTTAGTTTTTTTCCCCCGGTGAAAGTCTGCTTTACTTCTTTTATAAGCTATACAAAAGTATTTAAGTGATCATGGGTGATAAATCACTTGCTCACAATGTATAGACTTCAAACCATGAGATTCTTTTGAGAGTCTGTAAGAAAAGGCTTCAAAAAGCTGCAGCTCGCGCTACCAATTATAACAACGCTAACTTTAGTCAGATTTTGGTTTGTCCTCGTCTGCACAATGATGATAATGTCTAATTTGGACTTTCCCATGTAAGTATTGTTATGAAATCGTCTGTAGTCCAAGAGAGCTTAGAAATGGCAAAAAATAACCTTAATTCTTGCAAATCTGGAGAACAATATGCAGCCGAAAGAGAATAAAAAGTCCATTGCGTAACACAGAAGAGCAGGGAACAGCCCAGTCCTATGGTATCACAGAACAACAGGAAACAGCCCAGCTGCCTCCTATGGAAAAGCCCAGCCCTATGGTATCACAGAAGAGCAGGGAACAGCCTGGCAGCCTCCTTTGGAACAGCCCAGCCCTATGGTATCACAGAAGAGCAGGAAACAGCCCAGCCCTAAAAACAACTTATTTTATCCAAGTGTACTTTAAAAAGCTGTAATTCCCAGCAAATTTCACTAACAGTTCTGATATCGTCTGCAGCCAGAGCTCAGAAAGTAGGCAAGATATTTAAAAGCAGGAGAGGTTTGGGGCACATTTACACCGGTTAGAGCTTTTGACCACACAGGCTGAATACCCCCAACCCTAACCTGGTTTCTGAATTCAGAGCCTCGAAGGGTTTGGTTTTCAGATTAGGGGTGCTCAATTGGTCCAGCCTATCACAATACTCCAAAATGCTCTAACATCTAAACATTTCTAGTCCTCTTTCAGATAAGAAACTTCCAATTTGCCTTATCTGATTAACATTGAATTCAATACCCGCAAAACTCTGTCTGAAAGTTATAAACTTCCCTTCTACAAGTTCTAAACAACCTAAGCTATCCTGCCCCAGTGACAAGATCATTCTTGTTAAGATTGTTTCATACATGTACATGCAGTCCCATAAAGAACTTCACTAACAACCACCAGAATAACATTCCCTGATCTATTATGTAAAGTAAAATGATTCTCCTTTCTAGGATGTATCAATAATGTATTTTAATGTCCATCATCTCCCAAGTCTTACACTGTACTCCTTAGTTCAATACACCTTATAGAATTTGATTCCTTCTGTCCTTAGAACATAGATGATATCATCATTAGCTTCAGTTACCAACTTAACACAGCTGGAAAGAGGAAACTTTAGTTTTAAAAAAAAAATCACTTCTTCAGATTGTCACATCTGTGAGGACATTGTCTTGACTGTGATTGATGTAGGAGGGTCCAGACCACTGTGGGTGGTACCATCCCAAGACAAGTGGGTCTGGGCTGTAGATGAAAGGTTACAGTACAGGCCATAGGAAACAAGCCAGTAAGCAACATTCTTCTATGGCCTCTGCTTTGGTTCCTACTTCCAGGTTCCTGCCTGGAGTTCCTGCCTTGGCCTTCCCTTGTTGACAGACCTGTAAGCCAAATAAACCATTCCCTCACCGACATAGTTTCAGTCAAGGTTTTATCCCAGTAATAGACACTAAGTTAAGGATGGAGATACAGGGCATAAAATTGAATCTCAAGGAGTTATGAAAAGGATGAAGCCAGCAGGGTGAGGCATGCTGCTGACTCTAGTGGAGTTTACATGGTAAATCTCCCTTCTTATGTAGCCTTATGGAGAAGTGCTGCCTTTATATTTTTAGCTATCAAGTATCTTCCATTTTTTTTTTCTGTATCTAATGTGACCATGGGTAGAAGGCCATTAGATGATTTTCAGACATGCCTCTACCCAATTAAAGCATCTCAAATAACTGTTCAATATTTATCAACCAAACATTGTGATTTCAAGTGCCCTACTTTTCTATAACATATCTTCTCTGTAATGGGCTTTATGATTGTTCTATAAGTGATGTTCAGAAATATGACCACTTAAATAAGTACGCATCTTATTAGTAAATATGAGCCAGGCTTTTGCTCATGCCACAGAATGACATTTCAAAGGTTTTTCCTCCTACTTATAGGCAATAAAAACAAATAATAAAGGAGCCATGGTTCGTATCTCCTGCTGCCAAGCAGATTCCTTGCATTGTAGCAGGACATATGGCTGGGAATCAGACAGTGAGGAGGAAATAGTGCCTGGTGAAACAGAAAAGGCAGGAAAAACAGGGAAACTGCATCAAAGGCCTCAAAAGCCAGGATAAGGGTTTTAACTTTTCTTCTAAGAGTACTGATGAGACAGCAGTATGGTAACAGCTTAGAGTTGATATTATTAACAACCTGTTAATGACTGGGTAGATAATGGGCTTAACCACAGCAGAGGTTCATGAAAAACAAACAAACAAACCATTAAAAACAGATAATGTACAATGTATTCACATTATTACGATAATTCTTCAGGGTACTCAAGTCACTTCAAAACTTTCACTGATTTCTTAGGCCATTCTGTGATTCTGGTCAAAAACCTTGGGTAGTTCTATGGGGAATATTAAGCAATAGGGTACATGGCATACCCCTTACAGAGGCAGAAAATAAGGAACAAAAAATACCCAGTCTGTGTTACAGCCTGTCTCTCTATTGCCTGCCTTTCGATCCATTTCCCAAGTTTTTTTATATATATATATATATATATATATATATATATATATATATATATATATATATTTTGGATATTAGACCTTTGTCAGATGTAGGGTTGGTGAAAATCTTTTCCCAGTCTGTAGGCTGTCACTTTATTCTATTAACAGTGTTTCCTGCCTTACAGAAGCTTCTCAGCCTCAGGAGGTCCCATTTATTAGTTGTTGACCTTAAGGCCTGGGCTGTTGGTGTTCTGTTCAGGAAGTTGTCTCCTGTGCCAATGTGTTCCAGGCTCTTCCCCACTTTTTCTTCTAACCAAACTGGGGTGTCTTCTATGGCCTCAGTGGGAGGAGGCACGCATAGTCCTGCTTGAGGTGCCAGGGTGGATCCCATACCCCTCAGGGTCCTCCCCTTCTCAGAGAAGAAGGAGAGAGAGAGAGGAGCAAATGGGAGAGAGAGACTAGGAGGTTGGAACTAGGAGAGGAGGAGGGAGGGCCAGGGATCAGGCTCTAAAGTGATTAAACAAATAAATAAATGTGAAAAAAAAAAAAAAGAAAATACCCTATCTTTCAACTCCATGTTGCTTCTTTATTAATTGCTATACACGCTTCTATGTGAATTAGAAACAATGTAGATGATTTCTATGGGAAGGTAAAATATAATTTTCTCAGTTCCTTTGAGGTGCTATGACAAAATGCCTGAGCCTGGATGATTTATAAAGAAACTGTGCTACATGGGCTAGCTAGTGCCATGTCAACTTGACACAAGCTAGAGTCGTTTGGGAAAAAGGAACCTCAATCAAGAAAATGCCCTCATTGGTTGGCTCATAGGCAAACTTGAGTACTGATTTTTGTGAGAAGGCCCAGTCCACCGTGGGTTGTGCCACTCCTGGGATGATAGCCCTGGACAGTATAAGAAATCTGACTGAGAAAACCACTAAGAACAAGTCAGTAAACAACATTCTTCCATGGCTTCCACGTCAGTTCCTGCCTCCAGGTTCCTGCCCTGACATCCTTCCATGATGGACTGTGATGTAGAAGTATAAATGATTTAAGCCTTTTCCTCCAAAAAGTACTTTTGTGGGGGCGGGGGAGGGCAGAGAGTGATGGGGGAGTACAAGACAGGGTTTCTCTGTGTAGCCTTGGCTGTCCTGAAACTCACTCCGTAGACCAGGCTGGCCTTGAACTCATAGCTCTACTTGCCTCTGCCTCCCAAGTGCTGGGATTAAATGTGTGTGACAACAAGCCCTGCCCCAAGTTGCTTTTGATCATGGTATTTTTCACAGCAGTAGAAACCCCAGCAGGAGAAGACAGAAGGACAAAAGGAGTGAAATTTCCTCCATTCTGCTCTTTTAATGTAACTACAGCACAGCCCTTGGTACCAAAGCATCTTCGAGAAAGTTGCACCTCCCAGCACAGTTGCTCTGGGTGTTGCTTCTGACACACAAATCTGGGGAACACATCCAGATCACAGCACTGATTATATCTGGATGCATTTGAATTTTTGAAGAGAATAGAAAATGTAATTCAAGACCTAAATAAATCAAGTACACTTGATCTAAACTGACAGAGAGAAGAGGAATAGAAAAGTAGTGGAGAGACCAAAGCCCATGTCACGCTTGGATTTCTAATTTGCTGGTAAGGATCTTGTTTTGACCAGGGAACATTTTACCAGTGGTGAGAAGGGTAAGATGGCCAGTCTACGTTTCATGTTAAAAGTAGCTAATGTTTTGAAAGTAGAGTGTAAGGGATAGAAGCTGAGATTCTTCTGATAGACTGTCATAATAATACAGGAATAATGGGTCTTGGTTAGGACCAGGGTGGTGGCACCCAGCATGGTGGAGCCCTGTTACATTCCTGCTGTATTTCCAAAGGTCGGCTGGCTAATGTGAGAGAAGAAGAGGTGTTAAGCAGTAACTAGGAGAATTGAGTAGCCTTGGGTGGAGAGCGAAAAGGCTGTATTTTAGGCAACATCAGAACCTCAGCTGAGGAATTTCCTCAGGATCCCAGTGGAGGAGAAAGTAAGCAAGTGAGTATGAGTTTGGAGTCGTTAAGGTGAGAGAGAGACAAGGAATAGAGGGATCCGAGAGAGAACAGCAGGAGGAACAAGAAGGAAAGAACACGACATAGGGCCAACCCTGCCTTGTCCTCTGGCACCATCTCAGCTTTCAGATCTTGGAGACTCCATTTGATATTGTATTCCATGGATTTGGTTATGAGTCATTCCAAAGTGCCCCTGTGGCATGCGGCTGTCACTACTACGAATCTTAGTCATGCTTTATCACAGGCATCTGTACTGACTCATTTCTTCCTGTAAGTCAAAAGCCTCTTTAGAGAAGAAATCGAGCATTCCCAGAAATTACCTCCATGCTTATCAGACGATAGCTTCAGAACACCAACAGTTGAACTGAATTAGTAATTTGAGATTTACCATTACAGACACAGTACTACTGTTATAAAATGAGTCTTCTGTGACTAGCACGAGAAGTACCATAATACATTTATTTCATTAAGTTTATTTCTCTTTATAGTTTTTCATAGGGGAATTTCCAGAATTACCTTGTTGGTATGTTTGCTGTTCAGATTTATAGTAGGGAGCAGGAAGGATGAAAGTAATACTTACTTTTATATGTGTTAAACATGTGCACTAAACAAGACCTTCACATGATACCTTACCTAAATATTTGACATTCCTCACAGAATTAGAAGGAAGAATACAATTATTTTACAAGGAAAACCCCCCACAAGATTTATAAAGAACTTGTAAGTATCTAAGATCACTCAAATTGTAGGAGTCAGATTTAAATATGTATCAACACGTTGTTAATATGATATACATATAACATATGAAAAATCAAAATAAAACAGGTAACTACTTTGAAAAATAGTAGGACATCACTTACCGGAAAGTACAGGAGCAGAGACCCAAAGAGTATTGTTTCCAACAGGATGAGGCCAGAAGCCCTGATGCTCTGAAAGATAGATTGAGAATGTCATTATTAACTTCATTTCCAGGCAGGGAGGGTTTATGCTACTGTAAAATGCCTCAGCCCAGAAAACATTACTCTTCAGGGTGAAGTTAACTAAATAAATATAATCTAGCTAGCGTTCAGGTAGGTGAACGGCTGACACATGAGGGAAGTCTCATTATAAAGTGATGACAGTCCTAACAATGTCATCAGCGACGTCACAGACTCTTAGTCTCTGGAACTTGAGTTACGGAATCATCTGAGAAGCCAATAACAGTACCTTGAAGATTCCTGCCACCTGAGAAATTGTAACCAACACAGATCTTTTCTCTGTTTCTGAGGCATAAGCCACCAGTGCCCTTACCCATTACGGGGACGCCTGCTGGATCACTGTGTATGGAATCTCAATGATGCAATATGCTCCCCATAACACAGCGTCACTGTGCAAACAATAGGAATCACGCAACATACAAAATGTTCCTTGCCTCAAATGGTATCTCTCCTACAGTCAAAATCCAAAAGACTAAGTAGTTTTTGAGTGGACTTCCTAATATTTAGTTTGTAAGCATGAATGTATTTAATGATCCTATGACTTTTTAAATAATCTACAAAATAGCAAATTCCTATAACAAACTAAGGCTGAGGCAAGAAATAAAGTGCCAAATCAACCTTAGCTTATAACAATAAATTTGGCCTCAATGAGCTTAAGTTTCAAGTTAGGGTATATATATTAATTACCAAATCAAACAAAAAAAAAATGACAGTCACTCTGGAATCCCCATGTTTTCATTAAATGCAATGTAAAATGTACGAACAAATTGCCAGCACACAAATTTCTTTCTTAACAGGAAAGTAACGTGAAGGAAGAAAATTAATTCCGAAACAACCAAAATAGGCTAGGAATCCAAACTATGACAGTACATCATATCTTTTTGAAAATAATCTGTTAACTGGATAGCCAGAAAAAAGAAAGAAAGAAAGAAAGAAGATTCTCATTCTTCTTCCAAAACCTTGCAGAGCATTAAACACACAGAGCCGCCGTATGTAATCCTTCAAAGGGCTCGTGATTAACAGTGGTAGAACAGTGCACGCTGCGGATCATACAAGGGGCGTCCTTCTCCCATTTATTTTCTGTGCTGCTCAGGACAGAGTCCAAGGCCTGCATGTAACAGACAAGCACTGTACCTGCACAATATATCTTCTGCCTCTATGTGGCTTGTTGAGATGGGCCATTGTTTTACCTAACTGATGCTTTAGTGACAAGGGAGTTTTCTATCAGCGGTGTTTGAGTTTGGGCTGGTAAAATATATAAAACGGCAAGTTACATTTGCAAAGCATACCTACTTCTGGATGTTTTATAGCTTATGTTCTATTTTTTTTTAATATGACACTAAGACTAGGACTTCAACCCATTATGCAAAACTTCTTGTAAAAATAATCTGTGCAATGTTGACTGGCAGAGAAGCAGAGGAAGGAGCTGGAGAGGCCAGCAGGAAACAGGCTTGGAAATTAATGTTGCCTCACTGGGAATTCTGAAATAGTTACTTCGGTAGGCACAGTGAACTTCAGTGGCCTTGCCTATAAAAATGAGAATTCTAACACCTTATTAAACCCAGTAAGTTATCAGAGATGATGTTGGACTTGGCACATAACTCTGTATTTAGTTTTTAAGGCATAAAGCAGCACCCAGCTGATGAAGTGGAAAATTCTAGATATAATCGATAGCAACAAACAATTGTTTTATGTTTGGGATGAAAAATGACTCAGGAAGTGACTGAAGAGACAGTTTGGTGGTTAAGAGCACACACTGTTCTTGCACTGGACTTGAGTTTGCTTCCCAATGATCGTGCCAAGAAGTTCAAAAACATCTGTAAGTCTAGCTCCAGGGGACCTGTCACCCTCTTCTGCACTCATGTGCACCGACATGCACAATTTTAAAATAATACAAAAACAGTAATAAAAATAAAGTCCAAACTTACACCAGAGGATCCAAGAGCCCAGAGATAGGGGAGGCACAAGTTCATCATTTGGTGTGTGATGAGGCTGTGGTGTGGTGGCTTCTTCCCTTATCAATGGCTTCGGGTTGTTGTGAGAGCAATGGACTGTATGCCTGTGCTTTAGTCATTACAGTGTGTAAACACACAGCAGTGGTGTGTTTATATGTGCTCTCACCGCTACCTGTCCCTTCACACTTTACATTAGAGATGTATGTGCCACTTGCTTAGCCTCCATCCTGGATGAACAGGGAAGTCCAGAATTCCAGCTTTTCAGTTGGAATTCTGACAAGTGGCTCTGGAGGAATAGTTCTAAATGTGCACTTTTCCCTTTCAAAATATCCTGTGGTGGATCTAGCTTCAAAGTCTAACAGAATGAGCCAAACACAACGAATAGTTCCTCAGTGCAAAGAAGATTTGCATGTGACCTAAAATATCCCGTCACCACTCCCACTGCTTTGCTGGTACTGTAACTTTTAACTGGACAAAAATCATTGCTTTACATTTGATACCAAAGATTATATGCACAGTTACTATGAGTGATCCACTGGTTAACTGAAAAAGATGTGAACAGAGAAGTGCTCAGTGATAGGAGAGGGGAGGATAGAGACAATGAGCAAACTGACAAGGGCCAAGAAAAGTATTCACCTCCATAACAGTTTTGCTTGAGATACAAATAGTAGACTAGAACTGATTTTAACTAGAGTTGGGAAATGGGAAATACAGGGGAAGGAAGTACTTTTTTTGAGAGACAGTCAACAATATATGGTATGATGGCATTTATAGAAAGCACCAAGCCAGCATACATGTACAGCTACATAAATAAAGGTCCAAATTCGAAGTTGTATACAACCAGTGGCTCGCAGACTGTGCACTGCCCAGGATAGCTGTGAATACAGCCCTTCCCATTGTAGATAACAATGCCACACCACCCTTGGTCCAGAGGACTCATCCTAACCTGGCAGCAATGGTCTCTTCTGAAGAAGAGATTATATTTGGCATAAGAGAATCAACCTATAAAATTTTTTTCATTCATGGAGATATAGTCCGAGATTGCTGAATCATAGCTTTTTTGTAATTAACTGAAGAAAACCTAAAATCTGTTAACTCAACCCTTATAAAATTCTATGATTATGAATTATAACTTGCAACAGTTTAAAGAAAACCTTTCTTCTAACTAAAATTAATAAATATGACTGCAAAGCTTTGTAATAGAGAGCACTGTCTACCTTCTTCTATCCTCACCAGGTATGCCTTCCCCGGCTCCCAACCCCTCATAGATAAATTGTGAAGATTTATACAACAAATTCAAACCTGTGGGTCAAAGAAAAGGCTGATAATATTCTACCAATTTTATCAAATTGTGTCATCACCCTGGTACACACAGTGCAGAGGCACACACTCTGTGTATGCCTGCAGCTTCCACAGGCACATTTGCCCCATGCAACAACCCCCAAGGAAGCCCAAGCCATGAGAGTAATAACAGGACAAGAATGCTGAGGGCTGAGCTTTTAAAACTAATTTAAATGGCTTGTTATTATTTCCCTGACTCTACAGGACTGACTCTATTTCGTTTGTGTATTTTAAACAGTTTAAGCCTCCAGGGAAATAACACACATCTCGCTAACACAATGCAGCTATTTTTGATCATTGCTAACGTCCTTAACCTTGCAGTGTTTAAACTTTCCTTATATGACAAAAGAAACCTCTGAGAAAGAAAACATTTTAAGCAGCTCGATTTCTGAATCTACGATACTATGAAATTCTGAGGTAGCAATAGAATTACATTTTCAAAAGGGTGAATCTGCATAGGGCTTGGTGAGAAACTAAGAGCCCACAAGCCTTTCATTTAAAAAGGGATTTTGTTACACTGGCGGAACAGACTAAATGGGGCTGACCTTCTGTTTTAACTCTTCTCTTTCTATAGCAACGCATGAAAGATTTCCTTCCAGTCACACTTGACCAGTATGATACAGTACAGGTTAGAAACACGATGTAAAAAGTAATCCTAAAGACATGCTTAACACTGGCCAGTTTGAGGAAGTTATTGTTTAATAATTTTAGGAAATATATTAATGGATGAAAATATAGTGTCCTGTTTGAGGGAATTCATGAAGTTCAATCATGATAAGAATATCTGCAATGGGATACTGAAAATTCAACCAAGATAGACATGTGTGTGAAGAAACACATGTGGTCTGTTAAAATTGTTTCCTTTTTCAGAAAAAAAAAAAAAAAAAAAAAAAAAACAGCAATAATGAGGATAAGAGTAGAATGAGAGCCAGGAAAGATATTTCCAAAGTAAGTCATGAGTAGTTCAGAGAATTCTAAGGGCTGTGGAAAACAGTCGTGTCTACATGGTTTGGGGTGACAATATTGGTTGTTTATTAGCTATGTGACACTAGGCGACATGCTTAACGTCTGAGTTCTGGTCTAGTTTTCATATGACGGAAAACTTCTGGTTAAATTTAAACTTACTTTTGAAAAGTTTACCTGGAAGTACTCAGTATACACATAGTTTAATCATTTTTAAAACACCATAGTACAGTAAATAAAGAGTAAAATAGTAGATTGTTTTTACATTCATGTGAAACTAGGAATTATGGGTGCCACATCATTAACCATGATTTGGCACATATTTCTGGAAATTTTTACAGGCCTTATTATTTTGCAGAGCTAAGCAGTAAGATATTTGACAATTCACTTTGCTTTGTTTCAGAGCACGACTTCAAGGCATCGCCAAGCATGTCTGATGTTAAGAGAAGCAGAAGAACTCAGACACAGAAGAGTGAGCAGTCTGGCGGATCTTCTGGTCACTCCACCTCCATCTGTGCTGCTCCACCTCAGACAATTCATCTCTTATATAACCCGTGTCAACCTTCTGCTAGCTGATGGTGGTCCATCTTTCTTGCTAAGATGTTGCCTGAATGTGATCCTCATCTAAGGACCATGTCCTATCTGTTCTCCTGGACAAGTCTTTAGCTACTTCTCTGTGGTCTATTTGTTATCTTCAATCTCTCCCCACCCACTACTAAACAAAATAACACAGGTTTCACATAATTGAGAAAAGCATACAGAAAGTGAATGGTAACGGCTGAATTTTCACACAAGGCCATCTTCTTTCAGATATCTTCTCGTACATCCTGAAGATGACACAAAATCCCCAAAAGACATTCATTGTGAGTTCAGTTTTATGTGTTTCATTAAAAGCCACTTAAATAAATGGTTACTTTTTAAATAAAAAGTGGATCACTGAAACAAAAAATTCTTCTCTTTGAAAAATATTCCAATGGGAGAAAACAGAATTAAAATATGAGAGATTATTAAATACTAAAAAAAATGGAATTAAGACACTGACTACTTTTTGAAAATATCATTCTTTGTTCTGTTGAGTTGAACTTTGGTATTATTCAGTTTTAAATCCATCTTTTTAAAACATGGGTGAATTATATAGTAGAAAATTCTAGAGATTTCACAAATTACTGTTCTTTTTCAGTTGATCATAAGTAGGAAAAGATCTAAGTAGCGATCACTGATTTCTATCTAGTTTAGGGTCATACCACTCTGAACACGCCAATCTCATCTGATTTCTGTGTAATCTCACAGGTATTTTGTCTTTTAGCTTGGTGTGTTCAGAACCAAGGTAGTTTTCAAATGCTAATGTCCTTACACATCAATGGTTGGCTGGGTAGCAGTTGTCAACAGAAAATAAATTTAAGACTTGGAGCAGAATTTCTCCAAACTGCTAAGTTTGGCTCACACACTGTCTTCTGCAGCATACTAAAGTGAATGTGGTGACTAGAACTGAACTGTGGACAAGGAGGCGTTTCTTGTTTTCTTGACATTGGGACATTGGTTTGCTTCTTATTTTATTCAAGTAACACACTTTATTTTTAATTCTGACAAGACATTTACAAACAAAATCATAGCAACATGATAAGCATTTCAAAGAAACCAACACATGATTAATGAGATGTAATAGAAACTTTTTACCTGCAAGAAGAACAAAGCACTTTGAGAAACTTAGAAAGAGTAATGGTGATTTTGTAGCTGACTGGTGAGCCACAAACATATGTGATGATGGGTACAGGGAGCCCACTGTACTTCAAATGCAAAAATGATGCTGACAGGAATTCAAAACTAATTTTTTTTCATTGCATGACCATTAAATAACTTCTCCATTGTACTAAAATATGAGTTCATTGAACTTTGACCCTTGTTCTTAAGTTTAAAAAGAAAACCGCTCAGTTCTAAAACAATTTACAGACTTGTAGACCCTGAGGAACAGGTTGAAATCTGACTCACACTTCGAAGTATTAAGAAGCAAATGAACATTATAGACCCTGTCAAGGTTTCATACAATGTGTGTTGTATGTTGAACATATGCTCCCCATACACTGACCCTACTCTTTCTCGCCCTTCCCTCTCCCATCAGACCCCTTGTTTCTTCTAGATAAGTTTGAACATAAAAACTTGAAGATGTCTGCCAAAAGGCAAAATGAAAAGTAGTATGCAGTAATAATTAGATAAATGATTAATCAATTAATTAGCTATGTCTTGTTTACATTTTCCTTGTCAAGTCTACCTTCTTCCTTCATTAAATTTTTCTATTTCCATCTTTCCACTTCTCGGCAAACTAAATGTTTGTGATTAAATAATTATCTTGATATTTTAAGATTTTCATATCTTACATCATGAATGTGGCTCAGGCAAGATTTCAAATAATTAATTCATAAGTTTTAAGGAGATAATAAGTGCTAACCCTTACATACAAGATTCAAAAAGGTCACACTAACTGATGGATGTTTTAATTGGTTTCTTTCTTCTCTGTGACAGATCATTTGCCCTAAGATACACTGTTTAATGCATTAGAATCAGACTATCAACTCAAAAAGACACAAGTGGGATAATTGAGGACAGCTAGAAATTTGATGATGGAGAGATTTGATGGCAGATAATTATAAAATGAACGTTAAGAAACAAAAAAATCCCTCCAAAAATGTTTTCCAATGTAATAAAAAAAAATTAAGTGTTTTAACATCACTGAATTGGTTCGCAAGAAGCTAGAAGATATTTAAGTCTGCCAAACTGATTATTTAAAATATATATCTTTAGCCACAACTGCTTTCTGAATCTCTAAATTCATATTATCACTCAGCTCTCTAGAGGGACTTCATCTAGAATATGCCAGAAACTCAATTTTCCAGCCATGCTTCTGTTCAGGTTCTCTCTCCTGTTTAAGGACAATAAGTCATTTACCAATACTGTATTCAAGCTATATCTCAAACATACACTTATAGACTATAAATGAAACAAATTAGTTTTATTAAATCCACTCATACATTTTTTTTTCCAAAATTCTCCTAATTTTGCTGGCCAACTTTTTCACTAAATAAATGATCAAGTAAACAAATGATAACACTGAGCAGCTGCATGCAAACTGGCTCACAGTTAGAAAAAACTTTTTGGTTTTACATATGATTCCTTTGGGTCTGGTGAGTAAGTTAAATATCCAAAGTGGTAAGATGAGAAAAAGGAGGAGGAAGCAGAGGAGGAGGGGGAGGAAGAAGAGGAGGAGGTAGTGGAGGAGGAGGTGGTGGTGGAGGAGGAGGAGAAGGAAGAGGAGGCAGAGGAAGAAGAGGAGGAGGAGGTGGTGGAGGAGGAGGAGTTAAAGGAAAGAAAGTAGGTAGTAGAAGCAGCTGACATTTTACATCTGATTTAAGGTCATATCACTTCTATACTCTATAGGGATAAAGATGGGTGAACTGGATGGAGAGGTGAAGGTGGAGCTGGATCGAGCAGAACAGAAGCCACATTTCTGCCTCTCATGTGTATTCTTCCCACTGACTCTACTGTGTTCTTCTTCCTCAATTGTACCACGGCCAGCAGACAACACCTTCAAACACCATTTCTGTCATCCCATCAAGGTCTGTCCTCTTTAAGAGGGATATTTATATCACAGAATTTCTATTACTCTCTCTAATCTCCAATGTTCAACTTCTGCCCTGCCTTAATATTACCCATGTGTTGTGAAGTAAAAAGATAAAATATACCATATCCTGTAACTAAAGGGTGTTAGTGTCGGTAATAAATCAGTGGTTGTCCTTCCAGGTAGGACTTGGAAGATAAAATGGACAATACTTGAAATACAGAGGTAAAGATCTTTTATTTCTATTTTAATCAATTGCCTTCCTTCGTTTCTTCATTTTTTCCTCCCTCCCTTCCTTCCTTTCTGTTTAGACTTTTTGGTTTGGTTTGGTTTTTGAGATGGTCCCTCTATGCAGCCTGGCTTCGAACTTGCTACCATCCTAGTGCTACCTCCCTAGGACTAGCACTGCAGCTGGGAAGACATCCAGAGTGGAGTTCTTCAAGCGTTACAGATGACATTAGTAGAATGGGCCTTCTTGGTCCAAAATTATTTCCCCTGAAACAAATCCTACATGGAAGTTAACCAATGTGCCTTTATTTAATCAGAAAGTATGATACCATCGTGTACCATATCCTCTCTATTTTCTAGCAAAGATTTTTAAAATCTGAGGTGGGTTTGCATCATGTATCTCATGTCATTGTAGACCTCACAACTCCCTTACATAGACCCCCACCTGCCCAAGCACTGGTTCTGCAGAGATACACCACCATGCTTGATTTCAATTTCATTTTTAAGAAGCAAATTTTCTTATTTAGGAAAGGATTTTTTTTTCCTTTTTAGTTTTTTCCTATGAATTTCATTACAAATAATAAATTCATTACAGTTCAGAACATCAAAACAAAGTAAAAATAACACTGTGCTTCTATATACTAACTAAGGTATACAAAAGAGAAAGACCAATTCCAATTGCAAAACAGAAAAAATAATAATATACATACAAGTAAGCAAGAACCAAGGTGGTGAACAATCAATACACTGAAATCCATAAAACACAGAATAACAAAACTTAAGATCACATCCATAAATTTGAAGATATCTAATGGTCATGATTCAGAAGTATTAATAGTATTAAAATCCATCCCACTGAAAACACTGCACAGACTCACAGTCTCCAATAAAATATAATGAACATTTTTCACAGAAACAGAACAATCCTAAAATTCATGTGGAATTGCAAAAGGATCCAAACAGTAAAAAGCAATCACAAACAAAAATTAGGAGTCAATTCCATCATGATCTCTAATTCAAAAACACAGTTAAAAAAAAACTTTATCAATCTAACCATCATGTTACGGGCATAGAAATAGACAATGAAACCATTGGAAGGGGCTAGAGAGCCTAGGAATGAATTCACACACTTTCACTCAACTGATTTTCAACAAAGGTGTTGAAACACACAATGAGAGAAGGATAGTTTCCTAAACAAGCCAGATCCCAAAAGAGAAGGTGAAATTAGACCCTTATCTAACCCTGCACACAAAGGTCAACAGAGGAGTCGCACATCCAGAAGAAGCAACGTGGACATTATGACACTGGTCTGGACAAGGGCTTTGGATTATGATACCCAAAGTGTGGTCAACAAATGAAAAAAACAGACAAATGTGATGGTCAGAAATGAAAGCTTTGCAGAGCCAACAAAGCAGATGGAGCCGTCAACAGAATTAAAAATATCTAACCTGTAGAATTAGAAAAAATATCTGAAAGCCATGTCTCATCAGAGATTACTATTCAAAATATGACTTTCACACGTACTCTGGTGCCTCATAATTGACCATGTCCCCTGGAGGGGGAGACCTGGTGGCACTCAGAAGAAGGATAGCAGGTTACCAAGAAGAGACTTGATACCCTATAAGCATATACAGGGGGAGGAAGTCCCCCTCAGTCACAGTCATAGGTGAGGGGAGTAAGGGGAAAATGGGAGGGAGGGAGGAATGGAAGGATACAAGGGATGGGATAACCATTGAGATGTAACAAGAATAAATTAATAAAAAATTGTATATATATGTATATATATATATATATATATGTCAACTAGTTCAATAATAAGAAATAACATGATTGAAAATGGCAAGATATGAGCATACACTTTTCAAAATAAAACCAATAGCCAACTGTTATTTGAAAAGGCCCTTAACTACAGTAATCATCAGAAATATGTAAAAAAAAAATACAAAAGAAAACCCAATGTGATATCTTATATCTATTAGAATGGCTGCTACCAATAAGAGACTTAGCAAGAAATGAATAGAAGTGAGCAAGCCCCTGTGAGCCCTTGCACACTGTTGGTGGTAATGTGTGTGACTGAAACCATGATGGGAAACAGTACAGAAGTTCCACCAAACTACAAACAGAATTGCCATGTGGCCCAGAGACTCCACTTCTGAGTATATCCAAAGAAAAGGACATTTTCCAAGTTGATGAGGCAATCAATAGCCGAGATTCAGAATCAACTAAGTAGCCAGCAAAAGCTAAACAGATGAGGGTAAAACTGCTAGTGTGACTGCTAGTGGGCAGAGAGTAGAGGAAACGGCTGGTGCTGATCACACTGACAGCCGAGACCAGCAGATTCTGGGACCCTGAAGTGCAGCATGGGTTGTGTTGGATGTGGACCCATGTGCTCCTTGATCCAAACTGAATAGTGTGTGCCGACTCCCTGCTTCCTGTGCCTTGAATATACGGGAACCTTCTTGAGAATTAAATATCTTAAAATATAGCAAGCCACTGTCACAACATCAGTGCCACAGAAAGTCCCCTAAGCCCTTGCTGAGGGCAAAGCTAACTGAACAGGCATGCCTCTGACTCTCTTCTTTTCTTTGAAGCAAGTTAGTTTAATGAGACCGTTACCTTGAAAACCAGGCTTCCCCAATTGTGTGAGTATGGTCATAGCAAGCAAAGGATGGGTCGATGGCAGGTCCAGAGCAGCAGAGCCTGTCCACTCCAAGCATGCACTCCATTTGCTGCAAGTTTCCTTTGTTTCTGTCTCCCTCACTTTTTTAGGCCATAAAGTATATAGATGCATACACTTGGGGGTGGGGGCGGATGCCTTCAGAGAAAGGATGGGAAAATTCAGAACCAGTGTACAGAGAAATGAATCAACCACTGCTAGTTCTGGAAAACACATTCTCACTTCAACAGAAGGTTAACAAAGACGGCAACAAGGCGTCTGACCGGGTGTGTCGACAGTAATAACGATGAAGACTGCCCGGGCTCCTGTAGAAGCCGTTTCTCTTCCTCACCGCAACCAATGTGGGCATTGTCATAGTCCCCACCTCGTTAATAAATGCAGAGCCTGAGGTGTAAGGAGGTTAAATTTTTGGCCAAGAAATTGACAGAACTCATACGCAGGCTAGACAGCAGCGCTGCTCAACTTTGCCCTTGGACTTTCAAAATCCAATTTTGTAAAGCTGTCGTTTAAAACAGCATCTGAGAGGCGCTCCTGAAGGCCTTTTGTGACCTCACTCCGAAACACAAAGACATGTGAAATGAGAAACCACTGCCCTGTTGGGAACCGCCAAGTAAAAGCAGAAACAGAATTGAAAATGTGAAAAATGCGCCACAACTGTCAAATGTAAATTAAAAGCAAACAACTGCTGTCTCTGCATCTGTAAGGAACTAGTTTCAAGGTCCACCACAGACACCAAAGTCCATGATAGCTAAGTCTTTCATATAAAAGAACGTGACGTTTGCATAAGCCTAGGCACATGCTCCTGTGTACATGAAATCACTTCTGTTCTACTCACTGCACCCAATACAGAACAATGCAGAGCACGCTGTTTAGACGGTTTAGCGAAATGTAAAATACACTGCTTAGGTGGTGCAGCTATTGCCTCTGAGTTGCAGCACGGCTCCTGGAAGGTGTCTCATAATGAACAACTTGTAGGTATAAAGGTCGTGATATTGACCAGGTGCAGGAAACTCAGAGAACTACAAGCCTCAAAGGAGCCTTCGCCAAGACTACACACACAAGCAGTAGGCGGAGAATCTCTTTGGTGAAGCTGACCGAAAATTGAGCAGGGCGTTTCAGGCCTGCAGCTTCTCATGAGCCCTCACTCACTCACGCTGGGGTTGTGTGCTGGACAGCTTTTATTGCCAACTTTCCACAAACCCAGAGTGGCCTGCGAAAAGAAAGACCTCAATCAGCCTGTCCTGTGTTCACATCTATGAAAGATTTCCTTAGCTGATGATGGAGTTAAGAGGGCCTGGCCCACTCTGGGTGGCACCATCCCTCCGGGCCTGTGAGGCATGAGAAAAGCTTAGCAAAGCAGTGAGGAGGGGAGGGGGGCGGGGGAGCAAGCCAGCAATAGCACTCCTCTGTGGTCTCTGCTTCAAGTTCCCACCCTGATGCAGTGTCTGCACTTGAAAGACCCCCGCCTCTGCTGAGCTGCTTGACTTGAGTAACACCATTTTGCAAAGCAGAACTGGTGCAGGGTAACCGCCAACCCACCACACCCTAAAAGAGCCAGATGTCCCCCACTCCACCCTGCCGAAGAAGGATATCTGTGGTCAGCCACCTGGCCCCTAGCCAAAAGTCCCTGATGTACCCAGATAACGGTCGGGCCCGCCCCGACTTCCCTGTTCTGAGCAACGAGCCATGACCTCAGTTTGCCCTGGCCTCATTTAAATCAGCCAATCAAAACCCTGTAACCAAGCTTCTCACTTCTGTGCCCGCGCTTCTGCTCTTGAACCCTATAAAAACCCAGTTCCCCAACTCGGGGGCGCGCCAGTCCTCCGAATGACTAGGACACCCCGGGTACCTGTGTATCTGAATAAAGCCTCTTGCAGTTGCAACCGAACAACTTGGTCTCGCTGGTCCTTGGGGAGGGTCTCCCTGAAGAAGGACACCCTATCGGGGTCTTTCATTTGGAGGTCCCACCGAGATGGAGACCCCCGCCCAGGGACCACCGACCCAAATTCGGGAGGTGAGTTGCCGGCACTTTTTAATTGTCCGTCCCTGTCTGTGTGTAGTCTCACTCTGTAATCCGTACGACTCAGCTGGGTCGAACTGTATTTGGTGGAAACCAGAAGGAGCTGACGAGCTCGGACTTCTTTTCCGCGACTTTCGGGAGACGTCCTGAAAGTGTCTGGGGTCCATTGGACCCATCTGGTTGGAGACACGGTCCGACCCCTTGGACTTTTCGGGGCCTCGCCCCTGACCGAGGGATACGTGCCTCATCTGGGAGACGAGGGATCCAGACCCTCTCTAAGTTCTCCAGTTGAGTTTTTACTTTCACTTTGGCGCCGTAGTCGTGCCGCGCGGCTTGTTTGTGTTAGTGTCATTCTGATATTTCTAGTTGTGCTTGTGTGTCTGTTTGTGTCCGAGAAAATGGGACAGTCCGTAACCACCCCCTTAAGTCTTACTTTACAGCATTGGAAAGATGTTCGGACTAAGGCTCACAACCTCTTGGTGGAAGTCCGGAAAGAAAAATGGGAAACCTTCTGCTCCTCGGAGTGGCCCACCTTTGGTGTCCGTTGGCCATGGGATGGCAGTTTTGACCTATCTCTTATTTTGCAGGTTAAGTCAAAAGTAATGGACCCCGGACCCCATGGGCACCCGGACCAAGTTCCCTATATTATCACTTGGGAGGAGCTGGCTCGGGACCCCCCCCCCGTGGGTCAAACCCTTCACCACTCCCGCTCTCCCTCTTGTCCCCTCTGCTCCCACTCTGCCTCCTCCTCTTACACCCTCCAGGTCCACCCTGTATCCGGCAGTGACTAAGTCCGAGAGGGAGCGTCCCTCAAAGGACACAAAGACCACACTGGTCTTGCCGCCGGAGGAAGGGCCCCTCCTAGATCTGCTCACGGAGGACCCCCCCGCCACCCTATCGGGGGCCGGAACCCCAGCAGGACGCCCCGGCGCCTGACCATGCTCAAAGGCCGGGAGAGGCGGCAGCAGTCAGCCTTCCGGCAGAACCGTCCCCGATGGCTGGATGACTGAGGGGACGCCGAGAGCCCCCTCCAGACTCTACTTCGCAGGCTTTTCCCCTGCGTGCACTGGGACGGACGGCCGTCCCCAGTATTGGCCTTTCTCTGCCTCTGATCTTTATAATTGGAAAAACAATAACCCCTCCTTCTCTAAGGACCCCACTAAACTTACTGCTCTCATTGAGTCTATCCTGGTGACTCATCAGCCCACTTGGGATGATTGTCAGCAGCTGTTACAGGTTCTCCTGACCACGGAGGAGAACCAGAGAGTTGTCCTAGAGGCCCGCAAGAACGTCCTGGGGGCCAACGGAGAGCCCACCCAGCTGCCGAATGAAATTAACAGTGCCTTCCCCTTGGAAAGACCTGATTGGGACTTCACCACCGAGGAGGGTAAGAACCACCTGCGACTCTATCGCCAGTTGCTAATGGCGGGTCTCCACGGGGCTGCTAGACGCCCCACTAATTTGGCCCAGGTTAAATTAGTCACTCAGAAGCCTGATGAGTCTCCCTCTGCCTTTCTAGAGAGGTTAAAAGAGGCCTTCCGGGTGTACACTCCTTATGACCCCGAAGACCCCACCCAGGCTACTAACTTAGCCATGTCTTTTATTTGGCAGTCAGCCCCAGACATTAAAAGGAAGTTAGAGAGACTTGAAGGATTAAGAGAAAGTTCCATGCAAGATTTGTTGAAAGAAGCTGAAAAGATTTTTAATAAGAGAGAGACTCCAGAGGAGAGGGATGAGAGATTAAGGAGAGAGGCTGAGGAAAGAGAGAGTGCGCGAGAACGTAAGTGAAATAAGGAATTTAGCAAACTATTGGCCACCGTAGTAACAGGACAGAGACAGAGTAGGCAGGACCAGGGAGAACGAAGGGGCCCCCGGGTGGACAAAGACCAATGCGCCTACTGCAAGGAAAAAGGTCATTGGGTTTGAGACTGCCCAAAGAGACCAAAGGGACCCCGGAGACCTAAACCCCAGAGCTCCCTACTCAATCTGGAAGAAGACTAGGGGGGTCAGGGTCAGGAGCCTCCCCCTGAACCCCGGCAAACCCTAAACGTGGGGGGGCAACCGGTCACCTTCTTGGTGGACACTGGGGCCCAACACTCGGTCCTTACAACCGCACCGGGCGCTCTCTCCAATAAATCGGCCTGGGTCCAAGGAGCCACTGAAGGAAAATGGTACCGATGGACAACAGAACGGCAAGTGCACCTGGCTTCTGGTAAGGTGACTCATTCCTTCCTACATGTTCCTGACTGTCCTTACCCTCTACTAGGGAGGGACCTCCTGACAAAACTAAAGGCACAGATTTACTTTGAAGGGCCCAAGGCACGAGTTACGGGGCCTCAAGGACAACCCCTCCACGTGCTAGTCCTACATATGGAGGATGAGTACAGGCTACATGAGACTGAGGGGGAACTCCAGGTATCCGCTTCAGACGACTGGCTTAAAGGGTTCCCATTGGCCTGGGCAGAGACAGGAGGAATGGGATTGGCCTCTCGCCAGCCCCCTTTGGTAGTTCCACTCAAAGCCACCGCCTCCCCTGTCTCCATCAAACAATATCCCACGTCTCAGGAGGCCTACAAAGGAATTAGACCCCATATTAAAAGACTCCTGGACCAAGGGATCCTAGTACCTTGCCAGTCGCCCTGGAATACCCCACTACTTCCAGTCAAAAAGCCGAGCACCGGGGACTATCGCCCAGTACAAGATCTGAGGGAGGTCAATAAACGGGTGGAAGACATACATCCCACCGTGCCCAACCCATACAACCTGTTGACTGGATTGGCCCCAACACATACTTGGTACACGGTGCTGGATTTGAAAGATGCATTCTTTTGCTTGAGGCTCCATCCCAAGAGCCAGCAGATATTTGCTTTTGAATGGAAAGATGCTGAATTAGGGATTTCTGGACAATTGACCTGGACCCGACTCCCTCAGGGGTTCAAAAATAGCCCCACTCTGTTTGATGAGGCGTTGCACAGAGACTTGGCTGACTTCAGGGTTCAACACCCTGACGTTAATCCTGCTCCAGTATGTAGATGACCTGCTCTTGGCCTCCAAGACTAGAGAAGGCTGCCAGGAAGGGACAGCGGCTCTGCTGAAAGCCCTTGGTGAATTGGGGTACCGAGCCTCGGCCAAGAAGGCACAGATATGTCAACAACAGGTGACTTATCTGGGGTACCAGATTAGAGAAGGGCAGAGGTGGTTGACAGAAGCTCAGAAGCAGGCTATCCTGCAAATCCCTGCCCTTAGGAATCCTAGACAACTAAGAGAAATTCCTGGGCACCGCCGGGTTCTGTCGCCTCTGGATTCCAGGGTTCGCAGAAATGGCTGCGCCGCTCTATCCCCTCACCAAACAAGGGACACTCTTTACTTGGGGAGAAGAACAGCAGCAAGCGCACATAGCCATAAAAGAGGCCCTGCTGTCCGCTCCCGCGCTAGGCCTCCCAGACCTGACCAAGCCCTTTGAGCTGTTCGTGGATTGAAAAAAAGGGATACGCCAAGGGGGTACTGACCCAGAAACTTGGACCGTGGAGGCGGCCTATAGCATACCTATCCAAGAAATTGGACCCGGTGGCCTCGGGGTAGCCGCCGTGCCTTAGGATGGTAGCTGCCATTGCCCTCTTGACCAAAGACTCTGGCAAGCTCACCATGGGACAGCCAATAACCATCCTGGCTCCCCACGCAGTAGAGGCCCTGGTTAAGCAACCCCTGGATAGGTGGCTCTCCAACGCCCGCATGACCCATTACCAGGCCCTACTGTTAGATACCGACAGAATCCAGTTCGGACCAACAGTGGTTTTAAATCCTGCCTCCCTTTCTCCCCCTGCCTGAGAGCCCAGAAACTCACGACTGCCTCCAGATTCTGGCAGAAGCCCATGGGACCAGGCCTGACCTGACTGATCAGCCCCTCCTGAATGCTGATCATACCTGGTATACAGATGGGAGCAGCTTTCTGGAAGACGGGGAACGCAGAGCAGGGGCTGCCATCACCACCACAACTAAGGTGATCTGGACCACTGCATTGCCTCCAGGAACGTCGGCCCAGAGGGCGGAGCTCATCGCCCTGACTCAGGCGCTCCGGCTGGCAGAAGGTAAGAGGCTGAATGTGTATACTGACAGCCGTTATGCCTTCACCACCGCCCATGTACACGGAGAAATCTATAGAAGGAGAGGCCTCCTAACCTCAGAGGGCAAGGAAATCAAGAACAAACCAGAGATACTGGCTTTGTTACAAGCTCTTTTCCTCCCCAAAGAGGTCAGCATCATGCACTGTCCGGGGCATCAGAAGGGGCAACAGTCCAGAAGCAATGGGAAATCGGTTGGGGGATAAGACTGCCAGAGAGGCTGCCCTTGGTCCACAGAGCCACCTCATAATCACCCAGGTTCTCACAGAAGGAGAATCCCCAGCCTCCCCGCCCAGGTTGGAAGTACGAGGAGAAGGACCTGGAGGTGCTCTAGAAAATGGGGGCCTTCCACGACACAGTAAAGGACCAATGGGTGTATCAGGACAAGACCGTGGTCCCTCATAAGGCCACAGCATATCTCATTGACTATTTCCGTAAAGCTGACCCACTTAAGTGCCAAGAAAATGAAGACTCTCTTGGACAGGGAAGAAACTGGACTGTACCTCTTGGGCAAAGGCAGGCCCTGCAGGAAGCCGCGGCTTCCTGTAAAGCCTGCGCCCAGGTAAATTTCAAATAAGGCAAAGGTCAACACCTGGAACCCGTCAGAGGGGCCACCATCCAGGGATTCATTGGGAAATTGACTTCACAGAAATCAAGCCCGGCATGTATGGTTACAAGTACTTACTAGTTTTTATAGACACCTTTTCAGGATGGGTAGAGGCCTATCCCACCAAGCATGAGACTGCAAAAGTTGTGACCAAGAAGTTCCTGGAAGAGATCTTCCCCAGGTATGGCATTGCCCCAGGTGCTGGGGTCTGACAATGGGCCCGCGTTCGTCTCCCAGGTAAGTCAGCAGGTGGCCACTCTACTGGGGATAATTGGAAACTTCATTGTGCTTATCGGCCCCAGAGTTCAGGACAGGTTAGAGCGTATAAATAGGACCATTAAGGAGACCTTGACTAAATTAGCGCTTGCAACTGACACTAGAGACTGGGTGACCCTCCTCCTGTTGGCCCTATATCGGGCCCGGAATACACCTGGCCCCCACGGACTCACGCCTTTTGAGATTCTGTATGGAGCTCCCCATCCTGTTGTCAACTTCCTTGACTCCAACATTGCCTCGTTTGCTAACAGTCCTTCTTTGCAAGCCCACTTGCAGGCCCTGCAGATCGTCCAGCGAGAAGTCTGGAAGCCCCTGGCAGCTGCCTACCAAGACCAGCTGGGACAGGCCCGTGGTGCCCCACCCTTTCCAGATTGGAGACTCCAGTGTGGGTGCGCCGCCACCAGACGAAGAACCTAGAGCCTCGCTGGAAGGGACCGTTATACTGTGGCTGTGACCACTCCTACTGCCCTGAAAGTGGACGGCATTGCTGCCTGGGTACACGCTTCCCACGTCAAGGCCGCCCACGAGACATCAAACAATCGGGAATCAGATCAACAACGCTCTTCATGGAAACTCCTATCGCACTCCAAACCCTTTAAAGAGAAGACTCACCCGCAGCTAATCCTACCCCTTCTCCTAATGATTCTTAATAGTTCAAGGGGTGGAGCATCCCCTCACCAGGTCCATAACTATACCTGGTTGTGTGGGATGGTGAGGGCAATGCTCTCACTTCAGTGAGTCAGGGTGACACCCCGGCCTCATGGTTTCCTGAGTTACATCTCGACCTCGCTCGCGCTATGGCCCCTAGGGTCCTACGCTAGAATGTGGACTGAACAGCATAGAATACACTTCTATATGTGTCCCTCCCGGTCGGGGGCAACTCAGCAAGGAAAATGTGGGTACCGTGATTGACCTTTACTGTAAGTCATGGGGATGTGAGGAATTTGCCACCCAATGGAAGACCACCTCCACCGGGCTTATCAAACTGGTTTGTGACCCCCTCCCCCGCGGGTTTGCGGATGGGCTGTCAATCCGGACACTAGGAAAGACCCTCCCAAGACATGCAACACACTTAAGCTTTCCTTCACAAGCAGAGGAAAAGAATATCCGGGGTGGCTAAAGGGTAAATATTATGGGCTCCGTCTGTGGAAAACAGGGACCCACGGGGGAATAATACACCTACAGTTACTTCGTCAAGAAAAGCCCCCTCTCCCCGTCGGGCCCAACCTCGTATTGGCAGAAAGGAGACGCCCATCGAAGACACGCCTACCCCAGCCCTATGTACCCCCAGTGAAGCCCCTGGACCCCACCATTGCTAGTTCCCTTGACCCAAGTTCCCCGGTGCAAGTCTCTAGGCCCAGTACTGGAGATAGGCTCCTCGACCTAATAAGTGGGGCCTACCAAGCTCTTAATTACACCAAACCAGAGAAAACTCAGGAGTGTTGGCTTTGTCTGGTCTCTACTCCGCCCTATTATGAGGGGGTAGCCATCACTGGAAATCTCACCAATTTAACCAACCCCTCTACCCCATGTGATTCCCCCTCCCCACACGGACTAACCTTGTCCGAGGTTACAGGCCAGGGAATTTGCGTTGGGTCCGTTCCACCAACCCATCAGGCCCTCTGCAACTTCACCCTTAAGGTCTACCCTGGGCCCTATTATCTCAAAGGACCCAGCAGAACTTATTGGGTTGCAAGACCGGTCTGACACCATGCGTGTCCGCTCAGGTTCTCAAAAATGTTTCAGATTTCTGTATCCTTATAGAATTATGGCCTAAAGTGGTGTATCATGAGTCAGAGCAAATTTACCGGCATTTTGAAGGGATCCTTAGACACCCGAGAGAGCCGGTTTCAATCACCTTGGCACTCATCCTAGGAGGGCTAACAGTAGGAGGAATAGCTGCCAGAGTGGGGACTGGGGCCACCGCTTTAGTACAAACTCATCAGTTTTACCAATTACAACAGGCCATGCACGTCGATTTACAGGCCCTTGAAGAGGCAGTAAGTAATTTAGAAAAATCCTTAACCTCCCTTTCTGAGGTTGTCCTCCAGAATAGAAGAGGACTAGATCTCCTCTTTTTACAAGAGGGAGGGCTCTGTGCTGCCCTAAAAGAAGAATGTTGCTTCTATGCAGACCACACTGGAGTAAGAGATAGCATGGCCAAACTTAGAGAGAGGCTCAGACAGCGACACAGATGTTCGAGCGGGACAAAGTTGGTACGAAAGCTGGTTCAGTAGGTCCCCTGGCTACTACTTTATTTCCACCATCATGGGCCCTGCTAGTTGTCTGTTAATCCTCTGTTTGGACCCTGCATCCTAACAGGATAATGCAGTTCGTCAAAGATCGGTTGTCGTGTGCAGGCCTAGTCCTCACACAACAATACCAACAACTCAGGCAAACCGAAGAAAGGCTAGGAACCGAATGAAAGATTCCATTCAAAGTTAAAAGAGAAATGGGGGAATGAAAGACCCCCGCCTCTGCTGAGCTGCTTGACTTGAGTAACGCCATTTTGCAAAGCAGAACTGGTGCAGGGTAACCGCCAACCCACCACACCCTAAGAGAGCCAGATGTCCCCCACTCCACCCTGCCGAAGAAGATATTTGTGGTCAGCCACCTGGCCCCTACCAAAAGTCCCTGATGTACCCAGATAACGGTTGGGCCCGCCCCGACTTCCCTGTTCTGAGCAACGAGCCATGACCTCAGTTTGCCCTGGCCTCATTTAAATCAGCCAATCAAAACCCTGTAACCAAGCTTCTCGCTTGCTGCGCGCTTCTGCTCTCAAACCCTATAAAAACCCAGTTCCCCAGCTCGGGCGCGCCAGTCCTCCGAATGACTAGGACACCCCGGGTACCTGTGTATCTGAATAAAGCCTCTTGCAGTTGCAACCGAACAACTTGGTCTCGCTGGTCCTTGGGGAGGGTCTCCCTGAAGAAGGACACCCTATCGGGGTCTTTCACACTGACTGTTCTCGGTGGTGGACTATAACCTGTAAAATAAAACAGACTCTCTCCTCCCCAAGCGGCTTTTGGTCCTGGTGTTCATCACAGCAAGAGGAAAATTAGCACAGGTGGGGTTCCAGTGATGCCTCTGAGATGTTTGCATGTGCTGTGCTGGTTTGAATGAGAATTTGCTCCATAGGCTTAGACATTACAACACGTGCTTCCCACTTGGTAGCACTGTTTGGGAGGTTTAGGAGGTGTGGCCTTCCTGATGGAAGTATGTCACAGGTGACGGGGGGTGAGGGGTGGGGTCGGGGGTTGGCGGCACAGATATGACTCCGATTCGGAGAGTTTAAATCCTCATGCAACTTCCAGTTCATTGTCTCTGTTTTGTGTCTGTGATTGAAGATGTGATCTCGCAGTTTCCTTCTCCTACTGCCATGCTTGTTACCTGCGGCTGTGCCTCTCTCTGTACCACCGTGATGGACTCTGGCCCTCTAGACCCTAAGCCAAGGTGAACTCTTTCCCTAAAGCTGCTTCTGGTAGTGCTACTTTATCATAACATCACAAGGGCCACCAGTACATACAGGCCGTTTGTTACTCATGTGACTATCAGTGAAGCAGTTGACACATTGGCTCAACAAACTAACAGGCCAAATCATTTATTTGGTTTGTTTTAGTGCCCTGACATGAATCAATACTTGTTCATTTCTCCACAGAAAAAACAAACAAACTACAAACTATATAATTGATGACAAGGGGGAAAATCTATACATTCAGTCCAGACACAATGTTTTAAAGTATTACACACAAATATGATGCTATGAATGACAACTACACATGAGATGAGCCAGCTGTATTTTGCTTTCGATTAAATTGACTGAAAAAAATATAAATGCTGATAGTATCAAATACTTGGAAGAAAACTAGGAAATAGAAATTTCACACTGGTTTGGATTTTTGGTTTTTTGTTTTGTTTTGTTTTAATGTGTTTATAATTTATACTGTGGTCTACATGTACACCTGCAGGCCAGAAGAGGGCATCAGGTTACATTATAGATGCTTGTGAGCCACCATGTGGTTGCTGGGAATTGAACTCAGGACCTTTGGAAGAGTAGTCAGTGCTCTTAACCTCTGAGCCATCTCTCCAGCCCCTTGTCTTGTTTTCAAGACAAGGTTTCTCGATTTGTAAACAAGGCTGGCCTCAAACTCACAGCAATCCACCTGCCTCTGCCTCCCAAGTGCTGGGATTGCAGGCAAGTGCCACCATGCCCAGCTTTCACACTAGTATTTTTAAATCTGCTGAAAATTTAATTTAAGGCTAATTCTTAAAAACTGCAAAATGCACTCCAACTGTATTAGATATAACTGTGTGTCTGTTTCTCCCAGCACATTACTATTTAGAAACAGTGTTTTAAGCCTATGGTTAAATTCTAACCCTGATCTGCTTAGCAGGTATAAACTTTCTTTTTTCTATCCAGTAGCTACTTGAATTCAATTGTGATGCAATTTTTTTTCTGATATACTTTTAACTGTTTACAGTTCTAAAAGGAAGTTTGTGGCCTTTCAGTTTGTAAGTTACTGTGTTTTCAAATGTTGTGTTTTAAGCCTGAAAAGTGCCAGAACCCTGTGACCACCATTAAAATCAGCAGCAGTTTCCTTGGGGTTAGTCTCCTGTCTCATCTGTTGGTTTAAAACATCTCTAGACACTGATGATCTGTTTCATGGCCATTGGGAGAAAATAAATGCTATGTTGGTTCTTAAATATTCCAGTCAATTTACATTGTAATCGATTCCTATTACCTCACGTCGACAGCAACTGGTTCTGGCAGACATTTTTATAGTAAACCAACACGGCTAGCGAATAGGTTAGAATTGATTTAAGCACGCCATCCACAAGATAATTACGTAAAAAGCTGTCAGTATAACTAATTAAGACAGGCAAAAATTATACATCAAGTCATTAACATGAATGAGCTATATGTCAGATGGAAGACAAGAAGGTCTGAAATCTGAAATAGACACATATTGGAGGCCATGGATAAAGTATGATCTCAAGGTAATATAAAAAAGAGTCATTAAAACAGATTGGATTCATTAATGCTAAATCAGTTTTGAACCTGTCTGGCTTATATCCAAAGCATCCTATTTCTCAATCTCTGCTTTTTGGAAGGCAGAAACTCTCAGCATTTGCCTGCAGTCTGAAAGCACACACTGTGGGGGCTGTTCCCAAATTCGCAGACTTCACAAGAAGTTATGGCTTACTGACTCACATAAAGCTGTAAATAGCGCTATTTATTCCAAAGCACTTAGGATTAGTTCTGATACATCGGAATAAATTCATCAGTGCAAGTGGTAGTAGGAGTGAGCTGAGTATATTTCTGTATTGTAATACAAATTCCTTTTGTCTGTTTTTCCAAGACAGGGTTTCTCTGTGTAGCGTTGGCTGTCCTGGACTCACTTTTTAGACCAGGCTGGCCTCGAATCACAGCGATCTGTCTGCCTCTGCTGAGATTAAAGGCGTGCACCACCACGCTTGGCTGAAAGGCCTCTTTCTTGGTGACACACAGCAGAAGCTCACCTATTTGCTTCATATTCCTTCCCTCGGGTGCCTCTTTCACTGTCTAGCATCAAGGACCAATCCCTGGAATCCAATCAAATCTATGCCTAGTTTTGTACACCAGTCAGGATTTGCCCAACTAGCCTTCCACAAGTGACTGAACCTTGGCTTGTGTAACACAAACTCACTCTCGTGTATCAAAATTGCTCCATCGAATTGCGCTCTACTAATGGCTTCAGACCCCAGACAGAAAAAAAGAAATCTGAAACCTCAGCATAGTTCTAGTTTCTTTGGACTCTCTCATCACAGCTGCTGGTACAGAGCCATCTCCACTTCCTCTGGTCTTTGGGCACCGTTCTCATTTTTATCCTCCAGAGTTGCTGCCTTCAGTCACGTTTTTCACTGCTTCTCTTGCAAGCATTCTAACAGATCCACAACTGGTCTCTGTAGTTCCGGTTTCACACTTTCTAAGCTACCTTCCACATTCTGCTGGAGAGACTACTGCAAAATACAATTGCACCATATCCCCTCCCTTCATAGATAGCTCCCTGCAGTGCTGTGCTGTGTAATGGGATCCAAATTCCAGAAGTTAGCATTTAGAACTCTGCGCGTTCTAGCCTCAGCAACCTTCCCCTTCTTCAAACACTACAGACGATGTGCTGAGCTCCTTCCAGCCAAGGCACTCTTTGTATAAACTGTGCTCTTTTTAACCAAGACCTTTACAGATGCAGTTCCCTTATCCAGAAACCTCCCACACATCTCTCAGTGCATTCCAACATCACCTTTTCTGGGAAGAAATTCCTGGTGTTCCCACTTAGCATCAAGTTACTTTCTTTATACATTCATTCCTATATACTCCTTCCCCCACCTCCAAGGTCCCACATAGGCCAAGCTGGCCTTGAACTCAATATGTAGCAGGAGCTGGCCTTGAATTCTTTGACACCCTGCCTCCAACGTCCAAGTGCTTAGATTGTAGGCATATACCACCATCTATCTTTGTTTTCCCTCTTGTTATTAATCTCATGTCCACACTTTTTACTAGTCACCTAGTTCTGCCTTACTAAATGAATGGGTGCATTTCCAATAAGTCTAAATATGGCTTTATTTTCATTCCACTTCAAGCCTAATCATTACCTGTGACAAAGGTACTGCTTTCCTCCACATTATTAGTAACCAACTTGTCGTATGCGAGTAGTTTTTAGAGCTCTTACTTAGAAACAAAGCATCAGTGTGCTCTCCTTAAGAAGGATAGTGACCTGGAGCTTTCCCACAGTAAACCAGAAACAACTATCCTGGCACTTATGTCCTCTAGTGAACTCCATCTTAACATTACACTACTTTGAAACTCAATGATATTATGAAAGCTCTTACATTTTTCTTCTGCATGTGAGTGAACATGAAAGTCAATTGCTGGCATAATTTATAGTCCACCAGTGGGCTGTTTCCCATCATTACATCAAATATACCAAATACACACACACAGAGAGAGAGAGAGAGAGAGGGGGGGAGGCAGGGGGCAGGGGGGGGGATATACAAGTGCTCCTGTATCCATAGCACTCATTTTACTCATCTTTGGGGAGAAGGATATCTGGACTTGGCGCAAACATGGGTTTCTTAACTACCAGAGGTAATTTTCCTTTACCAGATGACACTTTAACTGGGCAGTGTATTGCATCCAGTCAGTGTATTCTAATGAGTAGACTTCAGAGATGCTACTTAGAGTAAACAGTATGGATCTTTCCAACTGAGAAATAACCTTATGCACACTGGGAATAGAGCAGGACTCTGTTAACAGACTCTACAGGAAACTCCTCCCAGACTGTGGGAAGACACAGAAGAGCTGTATCACCAGGACTAAGGCTCAGCGTGTGCATTATTAAAAGTTTTGGAGAGTTTGAGATCGGAAAGATGAGGAAGAAAAACAAGAGGCTCGGTGGGGCAGTGAAAGAACAGTAGTAGCATTCTGTCTCAGTTACGGTTCTATTGCTGTGAAGAGACATTATGACCATGGCAACTCTTATGAGGAACAACATTTAATTTGGGCTGTCTGTCAGTTCCAGAGGTTTAGTCCATCATTGTCGTGCCAGGAAGTATGACTGCATGTAATCCAACATGGTGCTGGAGACAGAGCCAAGAGTACTACATCTTCATCCACAGGCGATAGAAGAGGGCTCTGCCTTCTACACTGGGCATAGCCTGAGCCTACATGAGACCCCAAAGCCTGCCTCCACAGTCACTCCAACAAGGCCACACCCATTCCAACAAGGCCACATCTATTGCAACAAGGCCACACCTATTGCAACAAGGCCACACCCATTCCAACAAGGCCACACCCATTCCAAAAAGGCCACACCCATTCCAATAAGGCCACACCCATTCCAACAAGGCCACACCTATAGCAACAAGGCCACACTCCCTAATATTGACAATCCCTGAGGGCCAAGCATTCAAACACACGAGTCTATGGGGGTTCATTCCTTTTCAAACCACCACATTCTACTCCCTAACCCTCATAGGCTTGTAGCCATAATATAATGTAAAATGCATTTAGTCCAACTTCAAAAGTCCTCCCAGTCTTAATAATGTTTAAAAGTCCAAAGTTCAAAGTCCCTTCTGAGATTCATGCAATCTCTTAACTATAATCCCCTATTTAAAACAACATATCACATACTTCCAACAAACAATGGCACAGGATATATATTACTATTCTAAAAAGTAAGGAAGAGAGCATAGTGAGGAAATACTGGGCCAAAGCAAGACCAAAAACAAAGCCGGCAAACTCCAAATTCTGCATCTCCATGTCAGATGTCAGAGTGCTCTTCAGGTCTCCAACTCCTTTCAGTTTTGTTGACTGCTGCCCTCTTCTCAGCTGGTTCCACAGCGGGTCTACAGCTGTCCTTGGCAGGTATCCTACAGCTCTGGCATCTCCAACATCTTGGGGTCTTCAAAGCAATCCAGGCTTCATTTTCACAGCTTCACACAATGGCCTCTCTGGACTTCCATGCAGGGACACCACTGCTACATGCCTGGCCTCAGTGGCTGTCCTAAAACATGAAGGGAGATCCCAAAACCCCTTTCTTGTATCCTTGACTCTAAAGCCAAAAGCACTTGGCCAAGACTGCCAAGTTCTGCTGCTTGCTGGAGCTGGAACATGGCCCCCTTGTTCAATTACATCTTCACCAACATTCTGTGTTCAATGGTTGCCTTCACTGCCTAAGCTTGGCTGGCCTGGAACTTGCTCTGTAGACCAGGCTGACCTTCAACTCAGCAATCTGCATGCCTCTGTCTTCTAAGTACTGGTATTAAAGGTGTGTACCACCACACACACCTAAACCTAAGCTTTTCTTTAACTTGTTTTTACCTTTATAGAAGCTTAGCTAGGTGGACTTGTGCCCCAAGGTTACTACTCCCTTAATTCCATTTAATATCTTTAATCTGTTTATCTCCTTGAACATAGAATTTAGTTCCATTCCACTTCCTGGTGCTCTTTTAATACATAAACCATATGTTTTGAATTTTTTCTTGTACAGCTTGCTCTGTTTCATCAAAACCTTCTTCATAAGAGTGAATCACAGGACAGAGTCTATACTAGGCTGTTTTGAGATTTCCTTTGCCAATGCAATTAATCTAAATCTCTTCACTTTAGTTCTAAGCAGAGTCTTTAGACAGGGACAAAAAGCAGGCACATTCTTCACCCAAGTATCACAAGAATGATATCTAGGCAACATACTAAAATTCTTCTCTGAAATATCTTGAACCAGGTTCTCACACTTCAAATCACCCTCAGCACCACGGACTTCCATGTTCCTACTAGTATCGTTCATTAAACCTACTTAAAGCCTTCAACTGCCTTCCTAATCCATAATTCCAAAGTCCATATTCTTCCAAACAAAAACATGGTCAAGTCTATTATAGCACTAGTCTTTGTACCAACTTCTGCCTTAGTTTGGGTTTTTTTGTTTGTTTTTGTTTTTTGTTTGTTTGATTGTTTTTGTTTGTTTTTGTTTTGCTGTGAAGAAATATTCTTGTTGTAACCTGCTTAAAAACTGTAGCTCTTCTGTTAACACCTGCTTCTGTCTTTAGCATAACAGAAACCATTTCATTTTTTATCCTAAGGTGAAATTAAGTTCAGGTTCTCAGGCTGCCTGGGAGCTTGAACAGCCTTTTACTTACAATTCAATACTTGTTGAACATTCTGCTTAAATTAATGATTTATGTTCTACTTAAACAAAAGCACAATACCCTGCTATATTCCTTTCTCCCTGAACAATGGGGAACTGAAAATTCCCCAAGCCTACATCCTAGCCAATCAGCTAAAAATGCTTTCTCTAGCCACCTGGATATAACATATTTGGAAGAAAATCGATTCTTCATGTGTTTAGCTAGTCGTCAAAATAATATAATGCTGCCCTCCCCTTGCTTCCCACCTAGTTACCTGGTTGTTACCTGGTTACAGTTTTTTTTCTTATAAAAGGCCTTCCCTAGAAACAGGTTGGTGTCATAGTTAGGCTCCTGAGTCCTTTCTGTGGCCCTGATTGCAATCAGCCTTGTCTCAGGTGTGCATTCACTCAATAAATCATCAGTATCTCGCTGAGATTGGTGCTCAGGTGGTTTGTGTGGCAATTCTTGTACTACAACACTTTCATAAAGAACAGCATTAAATTGGGCCTGGCTTAGAGTTTCAGAGGTTCAGCCCATTATTGTCCTAGTAGGAAGCATGGCAGCATACAGGCCAGCATGGTGCTGGGGACAGAGTCAATAATTTTACAACTCAACCCACAGGCAGCAAAAGGAGGATGTGTCTTCCTCACTGGGTGTGGCTTGAGCATATATGTGACCTCAAAGCCCACCTCCATGATGGCACACTTTCTCCAATAAGGCTACTCCTCCTAATAGTGCTGCTCCCTACAGACCAAGTATTCAAACACATGAGTCTATAGGGGCCATACTTAATTCAACCCACCATACATTCCAAAGAGAGGGACCATCCCAGAGCTCATTAAACACGGCAGTGATGGGCAGAAAAGATAAAGAAAGAGGAATAAAGTTGATGTCAAAGTTGTAAAGACAACCAGCATCAATCATGGTGGTGAGTCTGGCTAGCACATGGGCTTCTACCCCATGTCAAAGAAAAGCCATCAAAGAGTTTTGGGGGGAAAAGAGACAAATGTGAAGTGATGGGACTCAGTTCAGAAGAGGGTTGACAGGGTATTGAAGGTGACACAAATGCAAGCCATAACAATGAGGGAAAGAGATGATGAAATCCTGGAGTGGGAAGGCAGCAGTGAAGTGAGGCAAGGAGAATCAGCTGTAAAATTGATAGGACTCTCTGGAATACCGGTAGTGAGGACTAAAGAGTGTGCTGGAAACAATGCTGTGCTCCTAACTGGCCGGGGCATTCTCCTAGACATCAAAAAGTGCAAGCAGATGAACTTTGGCAGAGGAAGATCGAGACCCTGGTTTCAAAGATAACGACACATCAAGATATAAGCAGAGCTATCAACTGGGCAGTCGAGGCTGTATATGGAGAGCAGAGGACATGCAGGGGATTGCCCAGAGACAGTAGAACAGAGGGCACTGGGATCAAATGAACTCCAGCTGCTGCTAGACACGGACGCGAAGCTCATCCTCTGCTTTTGTTGTGTCCGTCTTACACAGTCACATCTCTGTGCTTATTTCTCACAGCTATCTTCTTGCTGGTGAGCCACTGATGTTTGCCTTCTTCGTTACTGGATCTTTTCTTTCCCTTGTGCCCAACTGCTAATTCAGTTTCAGGCAAGCATTCTTCTATTTGCTTATTTGTGTCCAGGAAGAAAAACTCCTTTCTGCTTCCTGCAGCTTTCGCTGTCCTTCCTGGTCACTTCCTGCTGTGAATAACCAGAGTTGTTCAATCCAGGGCTTTCCTCCACGTCCATTTCCTTCAGCTATTTCATGGGCTGGGGTAATAAGTTCAGGGATTTAAAGTCACAGAGTGGATCTCTCTCCACTCATTACTCATGCTCCACAGCTCTGCAGCCCACTGCCTTTGAGGAACACATTGCTCTTTGGTAGTTTTTCTCTTCTCTTCTCTTCTCTTCTCTTCTCTTCTCTTCTCTTCTCTTCTCTTCTCTTCTCTCTCTCTCTCTCTCTCTCTCTCTCTCTCTCTCTCTCTCTCTCTCTCTCTCTGTCTCTCTCTGTCTCCCTCTCTCTGAGGGAGCATGGCGGGGGCGAGGGAAGCAATGGACTGTGCTAACTGTGATTGACAAGTGCAGCACTGAGGGTCTCCAGTCAAACCCTCTGAGTTTCCATTTCTCCTCAAGGCATAGAAATGATAACTTTCAAGCTATAAGCTAATGTTTCCCAATCTTTGAACTACATCCCAAACACCAGAGAGAACCAAAAAGTTCTATACATGACCTTATTCTGAGAAACTCATTCCTGAGGTTTGAGAACAGGTCTGCTCTTCCTAAAATCAGAATGAATGATCCTTCCAAACTCAAGAATGCAGGGGCTCACAGTACCCTATGAGCAGTGAGGATCAGATAAGCAGTCTAAGCAGGCCTACCAGGACATAGGTGCCAGGAGGACTGGAGCTGTACAGGGAATTCTGAAGCAGAAACGGAAGCTCCCCACCACAGGGCGCAGTAAGACACAGGCAGGCTTGGTGCTGCCTGAATCTGGCTGGGGCATGCTGGTAGCCAGAGCAGGGCATGCTGGCTTTAGCAGAGCATTTGCATACAGTAATTAAGAAAGAGTCCCTAAGCTCAGAGACACAGGTAAATAAGCAGTACCTGTGGATGCTGGTGGCCTCCACAAGGATTATGCATTTGATTTCTATCGCCTCAGGTCAGCAAAGGTCATGTGTTTTTTTTTAAAAAATGGTTTTAAGCTCTTCTGCTCTTATTATGCACCTTGCTTCCTTACCCTTATTTTTTATTAAAGAAAAAAAAAGAGGCCAAACATTTTATAAAGGTGGCTGTGAGCCTATTTTAAATGTGGGTCTGAGAGCTAAAGCTTGGCTGCATTACTGAAATGTCAGAAATAATCCTATCTGTGGAGTGCACTCTGAAGTGGAGCGTGCACGTCACCTTTCACAGCCCTTGCAAGTGTAGAAAACAGCATTGTGCCTAAGTCTAAGAACATTTCTGGAGAAAGGATAAAATAGGCTGGGAAGTCATACAAATACATACATTTAAAAATGGTTTAGTTTCTCAAAAATTCTATATTTTTCTATCTCTGCAAAAAAAAAAAAAAAAGAAAAGAAAAAGAAAAAAAGAATTGTGACCTTGCTAATTAACAGATAATTTAAATTTCAGAGACTTTGCAAGTCACAATTTAAAAAAAAAGAAAAGACAGTGAGAATTTTCTTCTCTTGAACTTAATCTTTCTTGAATAAGCCAGTACTGCCATGGCAGATGCATCTCAGACACCACTGGTCGCATGCTAGGATGGATCACTGAGACGGAAGACAGGAAGCAGAGTCCCACTTCTGCAAAACTCCCTGCCAGCCGATGAAGGGTGGCTGGAGAGGCCTTCTGTTTTCTTACTGGATATGGACATGGAGTCTAGCTCAAAGCAGGGTTGACACTGCCTCTGTATAAACAAACAGACTCCGAAGTTTAGATCCACGTGGAGGGCTCATGAGCTCAGGCAGTGTTCAATCCTCTTTTTTTCTCTGAGCATGGAGAGTGGGCTACCCAGAAGCTGTGCTCCCGAGGAAAGAGATTCCCTTTGAAGGGCTGACCATGAGAACTTCAGTCTTTCTGGGCCATACTGTCTTTTTTGGAGCTACTCAGTTCTGGAGTCAGTCAGGGAGAGACATCCTAGAGGAAAACAAGGCTGTGATCCAGTCAAATTTTATGAATGCTGAGATTTAACTGTCAGACCACGACATACTTTTTTCTTTGCTAATGAACAGTAGGCCCTAAGCTACTGATTTTTGCTTTACTAGAAATTCAGACTTAAAGAATAACCCCCACATATACCCATCCCCTCTGTCACACCCTATCCACCCCATCTCCATGCCTGGTTTCATCTTTAACTAGTTGGGCCAAAGCATGGGTCCTGAGCTCCTAAGACAGGCTCAAGATACGATGCAACTGTACCACGCCCACTGATGTCTCAGAAAATCTACTGCCTCTGTTGAATTCGGTGGACACTGTCATTTAATGATGAGTGATCAGAGGATTACAAAGTCACTCTAGAGTATCTTGAAGCATGGTTCTCCATTTGTAACTGAAGAT
The DNA here is from genome assembly GCF_903995435.1 of Acomys russatus. Lineage (NCBI taxonomy): Eukaryota > Metazoa > Chordata > Mammalia > Rodentia > Muridae > Acomys > Acomys russatus. The sequence goes on from NC_067145.1 coordinate 42,376,974, forward strand.
GCTAATTACTGTCATTTGCATCTTCCCTGTGGATATCTCTAAAGGTAATTAATGGTCACATGTATTAATGCTACAAATGAACTGAGCAGCCTGAATAGATCCTTTTGTAAGTCTGCCTTAACAACAACAAAAAAAAATTAATGGACACACAGCGAAAAGCTATTTACAAATATTTACAACCCCTTAGACAATAACTGCTCAGTCAGCACAAGTGTCTGGAAATATTTTCTATCTTTTTATCTTTCTGTCCTACTCTCAGCAGACCTTTTCTAAAAGACAGTCTCACCATGCAGCCCTGCCTGGCCTGGAACTTGCTACTTTAGACTAGGCTGGCCCTGTGACTCTGCCCTTGCCTGTGAGTGTGGGATTAAAGACCCCCAGTGTCCCCCCCCACCCCCTCAGTCGTCTCTCAGGAGAACTTTAGCACGAGCTCCGTGCCTGCTGCCTCCATCTGCTCTGCAGTCCCTGTGTGTGTTTGTGGACTTTTCCATTCCTCCTCTGACAGTGCCCGTAACAAACCTGAATAATCTCCCCAAGGTTCTCCATTCCAGCCAAGGAAATGGCCCTATGCCAGACCCCAGCCAGACCTGCTTCATCTGGTCTCAACCACAACTTTTCCTTTCTGCCTCATCAGCCTCACTGCTTTTATGGGCACAGATAAAATGCAGACCTTCCTGTCCCTGATGAACACCCTACACTCAAAACTGTCCTCTTCTGTTCCGTTGTTCCCTGTCTTGTGTATTATTTCACCATCCGATGGATTTTTACATGCTTATCCTACCTTTTAAAAATTTATAAATACGTTATGCTTAAAAATAAATGAAGGTTTCTCAGCCTTCAGGCTCTCTCGCCTTCCGCCAAATGATCACAAATCTGCCTTCCTTAGCAGACAGGGAAGGCTTCTTGAAAGAATATTTTGTGTCTACATCTTGGCCTTCCTGTCTTCAACTCGCCTCTCGCCCTGCTACAATCCGGCTTCTGGGGCTATAACTGCTTGGCGATAGCCTAAAAACCTTATCCAGACTCCCTAATCATCACACCGAGTAGATGCACTTCTATCTGGAATGCCCTGCAAAGGTGAAAGTGTGCAACCTCAATGTTAGCGTTAAGTAAATAATCGGGTTTTTTTGTTTTGTTTTGTTTTTTTGTTTTTTACTGGTAAATTCAATCGCTATCAAAATTCCAGTAGAATGTTTGTGCTGAGTTCAGTCAGCTTTCCATAAGTGGTATAAGAAAGACGGAAGCTATACAGGATGTTTTTAAGCGTGAGACCCTGTAAAACAATGGCTGTCAGAAGAGTGTAGGGAGGGATGGCTACCAGCAGTCTCATGGTTTTTGACTCCCTGCTCTATCCTGCTCTTCCTGGTCCTGCTGTTTTAATCTCAGTCTCCAGGCTGCCTTGTCTCTGCCAAAGCCTTCCACTCTGCTTGACTCACAGCTCTCGGTCTCCCACCTCCCCCACTCCTTCTTTTCTTCTATCTACTCCAAAGTTTGCCTTAGCTGTCTTCTTAATCTAAATAAGCTTCTTGAATTCTCAGTCAATCATGGTATGAAGGATTATTGTCTACTCATTGCATTATATATTTTGCAGATATAAAGGTGTTAGACAATTTGGGGGCACATGCCTTCTCTGCTCCCTTTACAATTATTTCATTTTTACATTTAGAATTATTTTTATTGATCATCAATATTAGGCATACGAATAAATCTCAGGGGAGGAATGGGAGGATACAAGGGATGGGATAAACATTGAGATGTAACAAGAATAAATTAATAAAAAGAAAAACAAAACAAAACCAAAAAAAATCAATAGAAATACAATGTCGGTGAAATAAAGAGAATTCACTAAAAGCCCTTGACCATTTTTTAAAACATTCACGCTAAGCTGTCCAGTGAGCCCTGCACCAACAAATCCCTCATTGTATTCTGTGGCTCAAAGTCCCCATTACTGGCTGCCTCTCTTTTTTTACACAGGCCTGTCTCCTGGATTCTGCAACATGGCGGCAGGCTGGCTTTCCTCTCTCTTTGGCTGCTCCTCAAATGTTCAAACAGTTCTTACATTCTACCTCACCCCGCAAAGGTGAAGACTCCGTTCCTACGCTCCCTCCTTCCCTTCTCTGTACACCCTATCTGTAATACCACCTCCTCTTCTTGTAGCTCAGTTTCCCTCACCTTCGTGCTCACATTGTAGTTTATGGCTCCATTTTTAGACCCCCTAGTTGGCTTCCTGCTCACGTACTTACCTAGCAGACAGCGCCACTTGACTTCTTGTAAGTAGATTAGGTCAGATCTGAAGTTTAAAATTAAGCAGGAATGCTGAATCTCTACTTGCGGTGCTTGTCAGATCTCAACCAATTGAGCATGTCTAAAATGGGACCTCTGCCTTTTTTCCCTCTGTAAGCCTTCTTCCAACTCTCTTCCACTGTTGCTCATTTTCTTAATTTTAGCGGGCAGTACTTTGTCCAGTTCTGCAAGCTATAAGTCCAAGGGAGTCACACTTGACTTTCTTTTTTCCTTATCTCCCATTTCACACTCTTCAGCAACTCCTGAGAATCCTTTCCCCAAGTGCATCTCAAACATAATACCCACTCTCTCCCATTCCTGCTGTGATCTCTTGCTTAGATTTTCAAGGAATTTAACATCCCCCCCCTTGTTTTTACACTTATCCTCTGCTAATCTACCACATAGAGAGTAATTTAATAAACAACAATAGAGAGTTATCAATGTATCAATATATAGAATCTCAGTAAACGGAATCATCTGTTCTCCTGCTCCAAACCCTTCAGTGTCTTTGACCTGCACATCAGGTAATATAGGATTTCTCAGGATGGCCCAGCATGCCTAGCCACCTCCCTATGACCACCTTGTCCTGTCTTCCTCCCCCCCCATCTCTCCCTCACCCTCTCCCTGTCTCTTTCTCTCCCTCATTCTTTTCCTTCTCTCTCTCTCTCTCTCTCTCTCTCTCTCTCTCTCTCTCTCTCTCTGCTTCAGTCCTCTGTCCTGCAGCTCTCAGGACACATCAGGCTTCTCTGCCCTTACAAAGTTTCTGGGTCCACACTGAAATCTTTTAAATTCTTGATATGTACTTGCTTTTAAGAATCTCCCAGGTGGACTGTCTCAGGTGCCTCCTTTTGTTCTGACCATGGAAGTTCATTTACCCACCCAGGGTAGGCTTAGCCATTTGTGTTTGTATGCTACAACACATCCTGAGCATGGCCTTATTAACATTACTGAGCACTTTCTTTTCACCATTAACTATGACATTTAAGTCTCCCCGTAGCCACAGAAAGTTAAATTTATTGTCATCTCTATGTTACAAAGGAAGACTTTTTTTTTTTAAGTTTGGTGAATTAAAGAGTTATTGTGTGACAAGCTGGAAAGATGGTTCAGCCGTGAAGAGCACATAGTGCTCTTATAGAGACCAGAGTTCAAGTCTCAGAACCTACACTCACAGCTCACAACTGCCTATAACTTGAGCTTTGGAGCTCTGATGCTTTCTTGTGGCTTATCCAGGCAGCTTCACTCATGTGCATATACTCTCACACAGATACACATTTGTAGAAATAATTAAAAGCAAATCTCTTTTCCCCCTGGCAACAGGCAATGAAAGACCTTGTCGGCGGTGGTTCTTATATCAGGAGTGGGCAGAACAGATGACAGACCTTTGTTCATCCCAGCTTCATGCCTGGCTTGGTGGTTTATGCCTAGGGCTCATAACAATCAAATCAGGTCAAATCAAATCAAATCAAATCCAGGCAGCGCAGCACAGGAGAAGGAAGGAAGACAGAGATCTGCAGACCACTCCTGTGCCACCCACAGACCTGCCCTCCAGCTCATGGCACAAGTGGGCCATAGACACCCTCTTGCTGCCATGCCAGGGAGCATGGATGGAACATGTTACCCAGGAGCCCACTGGCTGCATGGCCAGTCTGCAGTGGGAGCCGCCATAACATGTGAGTGTGTGGTGATCAGATGGGAAAGAAGAAGTGCAGCAGCTTGAGACTTTGAAGAGAGATGGAACTGGATACTTGAGTGTGGAAAGGTGTGGCCCACTATGAGTGGCCAGCCCCTTCCACCTCAGCCACACTGAGATCCCAGCCCAAGCTGCCGCTGAGGGCCAGGAGGCTATTCAGCAGCAGGAGTCGATGTCCATAGCTCATTTTACCACTAGAAAACTTGGGGATGTCTCTGGTCAGGGAAGTCTCTGGAGACCATATGTATATCCAGGGGCTGTGCATAACTGGTCCTGCCCCTCACTCAATGCGGCACTATGAAAAGCTGACCCCATCTCTCACCAGAAGCAGCCCTTCAGGAGAGCATGCCCTGTGCCTTTCCCAGGCAGCACAGTGGAGCTTGGCCCTGATGACACAAGTGTGGATGAGCCAGCACTGAGCATGTGTGTGGGAAAGCTAACCCTACTACTCATCTGCCATGGAGTAGCCTGAGCACAGAGATGATGCCTTGCCCACTCTTTGCCAACTCCCGCAGTCAGGAAAGCTGGCCACAGGCCATAAGCACAGGAGATCTAGCCCTTCCTCTCGCCAGCTGCAGCACGTGGGAGAGGTGACCCTGCACCTCACCTGGACAGCACATCAGAGGTGATCCTGACCACAGGGGCACAAGTGAGCTGGCTGGCATGGGAGAGCTGGCCCCACCACTCCTCTGCCATGAAGTGGCATGGGTGTGGGGGTGATTTACCCTACACCTTGCTACTTGTCTGGCTTGAGGTGACCTGGTGATGCCTTTTTCCTCCACTCCCCACCTGCAGTAGCTGGGAGAGCTGGCCTTGAGGGTGGGGGCTATCCCTGCCCCCTCATTGGCTGAAGAACTTGTGAGAATGCACCCTGCACCTTGCCTGAACAATACAGTGAAACTAGCTCTAATGCCAAAGGCACAGGTGAATTAACTCTGAGGGTGTGAGACAGGAGAGGGGCCCAGTCCCCCACAGTATGCAGCACTTGGGACAGTGGTTCAGCACTTGGGAGAATGGGTCCACAATCTTCACTGGGCAGTAAAATGAAGCTGGCTCTGAAGGCATGGATACAGGTGAGCTGGCCCTGAGGGCAGGAGAGCAGGAGAGCAGGAGAGCTGGCCCTGTCATGTTAAGGGTGGCACCGGATGCTCTAGCCAGAGCAGTGCTTGAGAGCTTACCCTGTTGGTGCGGATAAGGAAAAGACAGTGCACTGACCAGCTCATCAGCCACCCAGGCCCAGATCCAGGGCTCCAAATTGGCCCACCACAAACCCAGTATCATCTGCAAACAGTGGGAATCTGTGAAAGAGCTGGATGTGCCCATCCAAAGCTGCAGGATCTCCATAATACAGGGCAACAGCCAGATAACCAGAAAAAGTCTGATGAGGATCCAATATCGATGGTGTCACAGAAGCCAGAGACCTCGAACCAGACCAATGACACAGTGCAATGAACATTTGCAATGAAGATGTGTAGTCAGAGGGACAGACTGTAGGACACAGGGACACGCTGCAGCTTCCACGGTGAGATGTTTTCTATGCTTTGTGAGTCTTGTTGTTGTTTATTTATCGGTGTGTTTTATTTTGGTAGAGAGGTTGCAAGAGCGAAGGGCAGATCTGAGGGGACAGGTTTTGGGGCAGAACTGGGGTGCATGACGTGAAACTCACAAACTATCAACAAAATGTTAGGCCGGGCGTGGTGGAGAGGCCGGGCGTGGTGGCGCACGCCTATAATCCCAGCACTTGGGAGGCAGAGGCAGTTGGATCGCTGTGAGTTCGAGGCCAGCCTGGTCTACAAAGTGAGTCCAGGACAGCCAAGGCTACACAGAAAAACTCTGTCTCAAAAAACCAAAAAAACCCAAAACAAAACAAAACAAAACAAAACAAAACAAAACAAAAAGTTAAAACAAAAAAGTAAAACCCTTAAAAAAAAAACTAGTTATTATTTGAAAGGCCAGCCAGGCCAAAAAAACAAAATAAAACAAAAACGAAAAAATAAAAAACAACTAGAGTCTATGACTTTAATCACTTTTCTTTAACACCTTGCCAAGCCTCCAACAAACTTTACAGCACACTCACACACACACACACACACACACACACACAAGTACAAACACACAATGTATATGTGTATGCATATATTATGAAAAAATTTTCTTATACTTCATTCTCTATTTGATTGTGAACATATCATCATGAAACCAGTTCCCAAATCATCTTTCTAAAATTATCTAGATATTCATGAGTCCATAACCAATTTTAATCTCTGAACATGGACATGCACTGCTTTATAATTCTGCAGTCTTTTATTTACAAAATGCTTGATAAGCCTTAAAAATGGAGAAGCCCCTAGGAATTTGTAAATAATACAAGTGATTTATCTCTCACAATATATTTCAACTAACAAGCAGTTTGGTATATTAGTGCATTAAATTTTAAAAAGCTATTTTTAGCATACTTAATAAGCAACTGGCTTTATAAATGGACATTACTAAGTACAAATGTCTCAAGAGAACCTGGTAATGGGGTTTTGGTAATCACTAAGAGTTTTATATATCTCTTAAGGCATATACAAATATGTTATAAACACTTTTCTTGTGCTTCATAACTCATGATTAGTATTGCTGCCACCAGATGGGGTATGAGGTTTTTTAAATGATATTTTTTTCTTAAGAAGCACACAAAGAAAAGGACTCTTTTGGATAAGCTATTTTTACTCTTTACATAATGTTCACCTGGCCATCAGTCTGATACATACACAAACACACAAACTATTGTACCTTTTCCCCGTAGGTTAAAGCATAAAGTATATATGAACGCAACTGAGTTGAGCCAAGGAAAGACTTGATTTGTTTAGCTCATTAGTATGCATGTAGCAGGAAGTGGGCATAAAGTTACACAGGACATGTAAACTTTGCTGGGATAGAAGGGAATTACTGAAAAATAATTCACGTATTTAGACTGCTGTATATCAAATGGCTTTGTAAACATATGAGTGACAGCATACATGTTTACAGAGTAATAAAGAGACAGAGCAGACTATAAATCAAACAAATGAGCATAAACCCCAGATTCTCCAAGCTTGTACCATTGTCCATACTTAGATTCATCTAAACATGAAGCGAGGACAATATCTCATTTAAACTGGCTTCAAGTCATTCACTATCAAATTACATCACTGCAATTTTATCATATCCTCATGAGGCCTTCTGCATTGTATTTACCACCAGCCCCACACTAATTCCCTAAGGGTAAAGATCTCATTTGCCCTGTTTTTACTGTATTCCAAATATGGGTGATCCCAAGCTCTCTTTAGACGTTAGGAGGATAAACTATGAATGGGAGGAAGGAAAATAAAGGCAGGAAATGGGCTATTGTGAGAGAAAAATAGGAGAGAGAGAGAGAAGGCTAAACACTAGGCTGCGCTGAACACGCTGTCTAGGAATTGGAAGGCCAGCAGTGGCCGGCTGTGCGCAGAAGTGACGCTGTGCTCATAGTGGCATTTTACCCATACTTAGTCTTTTTGACAGGATCAGAAGCTACACATTACATACATGTGGAGGGTGTGAATATACTTTAAAACTTTTGTGCACATATATGACTTTTAGGGAAGATTCCTACTAGTTTACTGAAAATATTATGAATTTTTAAGCTACACCAAATTTCAGGCAAAGGTTCTACTGTTTATATAATTGTCACCAATGACTGCCAGCTCAGAGGAGTGTGCTCATAAACAATACAATTCTTTCCATTTGAATTTTGTTGCTGTTTTGGGGGTCTTTTGTTTGTGGTTTGGTTTGGTTGTTTGAGGCAGGGTTTCTTTGTGTAGCCTTGGCTGTCCTGGACTCATTTTGTAGACCAGGGTGGCCTCCCCTCCATTTCAATTTTGTAACTACTCATGAAAATAAAAATACATTTTTTATGTAATAGTTATGTTTCTCTTAGTATTCTTATACTCGTTATACTGGCTAGGGATTGTTTTTCTTTTTGTTTTCTTTCTTTCTTCTTTTTCTTCTTTTCTTTTTTCTATTCTTTCTTTCTTTCTTTTTTTTTCTGTTTCTTTTTCTTTTTTTTTTTTTTCTTGTACGTAAAAGATATTTTGGTTTGATTTGTTTAGGGGAGGACATTTTTAGATTAAGGTAATAATGCTTTATTGTTACATATGTTTCAAATAAATTTTCTAACTTTTTTAATGTTGTGCATATATAAAGAACCTGGTCAGTAGTAAATGTAGCTTCAAGGAAAGGCGAGTTACAAATGCTCCCATGTGAACCTCTGGATTTGAGCTAAGGGACTAAGCTCCACCCACAGCACAAGAAATATTTCTTGTTGACAAAGCACGCCAGGAGCACACATTGTGAGGGTCTATGGAACTCGTGGTTTCTGAACAGGAATGTGGGTAGCATTACAGTTGCCCTATAACATGAATTTGGGTAGTTTGACAGTCACACTATAATATGAAGGTCTTTTATGCCACTCATGTGCTCAGAGTGGTTAGAATGAGCAAGTTTCAGAGACTGTACAACAACAAAAAAAGATATCTATATCTCCCCCATATTTATAAAGAGAGCAAAAAAAATCACGTCATATTAAAACACTTTAATTTCCAAACCAATAAGTGGAATCATTATTAATTATGTCAATTAATTTCTAATTTTAAAAAAGAACTTTTATGGGAACGAGGCAAATATCAACCACCATATACTCACTTTTTAAAATGAACTATTTCTTTCTCTGTTATACCAGAAGCAGACCTTACTGAAAGTAAATCTTACAGAAAGTAAGTCTAGTGGAAGCCACCCCTCTTTCCAGTACATCGTATTCCTCTGTAACCTTCACTCAGAAGTAAATCCTACGCGGATGTAGCATTACTAAGCTGTAACCAATCATACTTTGTGTGGAATATCTAATAGGAAAATATGTTACTTGTCACAATATTTGATAAAAATGAAGAAATAATTGAATAATATTTAAAAATTAAGATCTTTTAAAAACTGTTCTGATGTTGCTATTGCTTCAGAAGAATTCACTGGTTTCGAGATCAGTCATGCTTTAGTGACATTGAATCTTTAAGAAAGGATATGGGCACAGATGTCTGTATTGTTTCCCTGAGTGTTTGGGTCTAGTAAGAATTCATTAACTCTTTAGGATCCTATCCTGTGAGCCTCACCCAGGAATAGACTATAATCTCATTTATGTCATTTAAAAGAATAAGATGTTAAAATAGTTGTTGATCCCTGGCTGCTAGTTATTTGCTACAGAATTGTGGAGAGCTGGTCTTTTGTTGTTTTTTATTTTGGTCTGGGTTAATCTTGTTCAAATGAATGTACTTGGAAACAGAGAGAAAGACAGTCTGTCTGGTCTGTGCTCTGGCCTGTCTTAGGTCTCTAACTTGCACTACCTATTACTTCAGCTGAAAGCAGAACTATCACCACCACACTGATGTGGTCTGTGTATGCTTTGATAGAGCTAACAGGCTCCTTAATGTGGTCATTTCTGTCAATTCACAAAAGCAGTCCACTGTAAATAAAAGAAGCTCAAGTTCCAAGATGCCCCATGTCTAATGCCCCTAAAAAAAAAATATTGCACATTCACAGACAACTAAGACATGACTTTTGGTGTAAATGATGAAAGTCTAAGATTCTCAAGCTGGTACCAGAGGCAGCAGGGAAAAAAGAAGGTGTCTCTGTAAGCCTGCATCTCCATTGCTTTCTCAGGAGAGCTCCTACAGCTAAACTGGTGTGAGTCTCAGGGTCTGGGTCTGCTTACGTATGACATGATTCTAGTTCTTAAAAAAAGGTTTCTCTTTCCAAATGAAAACTAGGAAAGTAGCAGGCATATTTATTCAGATATTATGAACTTTTATATTGTTTCTCTGAGAATTAAGACCATAAACAGTATGTGTCTGGACTCTAAATATTCTCAATGACTTAACAATTGATAACCAGGAAGGAGCTCCAAAGATCTCATTTTGAAAGAAAATGGCTTAAAGTAAACATTCTTAGGAAAAAACAATAACATAAAGAGTTAAATAACCCTTAGTTTAGTTTAATTGTACATTTAATAACTCTTTTCAGACAAAAGCCATGTAGAAGTATATGTATAGTCATAGAGCTATAGACAATTAGCATGTGAATAAGCATGCAGCTCAGATGTGTGCTGCAAAGCCAGGGCTGCACTTTCTAACTCTTATTCTTTTCAACTATTAAATGTCACATGTGGATCCACAGGTAAGCAACATATATTAATTACTAATATTGCAAAGGTCTTAAAATATAATAACAAAATATCAATGCCTAGTTGAGGTTAATTCTACATGGATTGAAGAATTGTCCCGTTTCTGATTCTGGAGGTAAGTTATATATAAATGCTTTTGCAATTCTGGAATGTTGTTATCACTCTGGAAGAAGCCGTAATCTCATTACTGGTCACTTCGCCATAATCTCATTACTGGTCACTCCCCATTCTTCTCTTCTTGTTGCCCCTGACAACCACTAACCTACTTCTGGGCTCAATGAATTGGCTTATTCTGGTATTTTTGATTAACAGAATCTTGCAACATATTTTCTTGTATAGTTGGTTTCCCACTTAGCACCTTCAAGTTTCATTCATATCATTCCATGTGTCAATGTATAATCCTTTTCATTGACAGATAGTATTCTATTGTATAGAAACACCACGTCTTAGTTATTCACTTGTATTAACTGATAAGCATCTGGGTGGCTTTCACATTTAGTTGTGGATGACATTTTCATGACCATACATTTGCACTTCTGTGTAGATGTGCATTAGTAGGACTGCAATACTGGAGTCATGTTATACAACATTTTTACATTTTGTAGGGATTACCAAGGCACTTCCCAATCTGGGTACACTGTCTTGCATCTGCAATAGAAATAAATGTGGGGTTTTCAACTTCACTTGCTTAATAGAATTTTTCAAATATTTTACCTAATTTAATGGATATTATGGACTTGGTTTGCATTGGCTTTTCATACATCTTTTTTTTTTTTTTAGGTTTTTTTTAGGTTTTTTTCCAAGACATGGTTTCTCTTGCATCCTTGGCTGTCCTGAATTTGCTTTGTAGACCAGGCAGGTCTCAAACTCACAGAGATTTGCCTGCCTCTGCCTCCCTGAGTGCTGGGAGTACAGGCATGCACCGCTGTACCCAGCCAGATTCATACATCTTTTATGAAGAAATGTTTATTCAGATCCTCTCTCCATTTTAAAGTTAATTTTGTCTTTTTAGTCTTCATTTACAATGATTCCTTATATATTTTAGGTACTGTGTGTTTTTCAGTTTTCATGAAGCACAAATTCATTAGTTTATTCTTCTGTCATTTATGGGCTTTATGCCATACCCTTAAAAATTCAAGTAACCCAAGGCCATGAAAACCTGTACCTGTGTCTTTATCTGAGAAAAGACTCTTAGCTATGGCTCTTCCATTTATGTTTATGTTACACTTTGGGTCAGTGTCTGGGTATGATGTATTAGCCCCACTTCAAACAGGAGGAAACCAGTCAAAGAGCCGTTGAGATGGGATTTAATTCTAAGCAATATGACTGAGAATTGTTTTGCAACAGTTATATTACAACAGAATTTCTTCTTTTGTCAAATAGATGAGATAGGTAAAATGGACATATTTTGTTCTTTTAATTATCAGAAATAGAAGATATAATGAGAAATGCCTAAATAAAGTGTTAGTGTTGCCCCATTGGGTTTCTTTACTATGAAAAGAAATGTTGCCAAGACACACAAAATGCTGGAAGAGTAATTCCAGCGTCCTCATGATATACATATGCAATCTCCACACTGGGAATGTAGCATTACTTTTATAGCTAACCCAGTTTGGTAAGAGAAATCACCGGAGAAAATGCCAGCAAGCATTTCCCTCTTTCTACGCAAGGTCTGTGTTCCTTGACTTTATGAACTAAAGCGCCGTTTTCATTTGTCTCATTGTACAAAAACTGATTTCAAAATGTAATCTTCAAACAGATAACGTTCAAGAAATTCATCAAAATTATGTGTAAAGGTATACATTCTCAAGGCAGCTCTGTAAACAAAAAGGCTATGGCCAGTTGCTGCCCATTTCCTGTGAAGGTCTGGAGAAATCTGAAAGGTTAATAACTGTGTAAAATAACATTAACATGGATTAAGACATTGGTCTAGCCAGAACTATCTAGAGCAAGCTTCTCAGTGCCCAATGATGCATTCAACCCAACATTCATCACTGACTCATTTAACACAGCAATCATTAATGATTAAAATCAATTAAAATTCATAAAGAGCTATGGTATCCACTGAGTAATGAATTTATTACATCAGAGAGATTTTAGAGCAGTTTATTAAATAGACCTTTCAATTCAGGCTCTGCTACTGAGTTGCTTTTTTAAAATGTTACCCAGCAACTCCAGCCTACTATTTTATTATACATAAAACCAACATAGTTTGTGCAAGAGGAAGATGAGTACTAGTTAAATGAGAGCAAATTGCATGTTTGCATTTTCTTTCTAACTCAAGGCTTGGTTTTCAACTGTGTTGTCTGCTAGTAAAAGAAACTAATAACATCTATAACAGTAGTGTAATGGATACAATTACTTAGAATCTTAACTATGCCTTTAAAAATATTAACTAGTGGCTTTGTAGCAGATTTCATCCAGAAAGGCCTCTTTTCTTTTTAGGTTTCTAGTGGAGACACATATTTTCAAAAAATGTCTATACTCTATAGCAATCTGCACAATTTTGCCAAGATGAAGAAGTCATTTGAATCTAGGAAGGACAGAAATGTATTGTCTTTTCTAGTCTCAGAAAGGATTTACTGAAAAGCAACAGAAACAAACATTCTAAGACAACACTCACTTCATGGGACTGATTTTAGACTACTGGAGAGAGCACCCCAGAAAACCCTGCCCTGGGTGTTTTAGCATTTCTATCATCCCTAGACAACAATGCAAGGCCACATATAAGGTCATGAGTAGTTATTCTCAGAGTATAATGTGCTAAAAAGGATAGGTTAGTCCTTGGCATCTTTATATAATACTAAGAGAAATAAAACAAAACAGAAACACAACAAGGCTTTCTAGACATGAAAAATAAAAACTATGCTGGATGGAGGTAGCAGAAATTCTTCTGGAGAGCAAAGAAAAAAGTCCTCCAGCACAGGGGAGCATTAGACCTCCAGGATAAACAGAAAGAGCCTTCTATAAAAAGAAGTGCTGACTCAAAATACCATTAAACCCTCTTTTTTTGGAAAGGTAATGAATATGATTTTCACACTCTCATCCAATCACATTATAGGGAGAGAAAAGCCTGCTTCCTAGAACAGTAACTGGGATTTGGAAATCCTGCTTCCTTAGAGAGAGAGAAGCAATTGCTCTTAGTGAAAATAAAGACCACAACCGAGATACCTGGGTTTACCTTTGCTTTGCGAAAGTGGTAGACCACCAGCATGCTGACGAAGTCCAACAGCATACACAGAGCTTGGAAGGAGATGATAGCAAGTCGCAGGTACTGGTCCTCCTGGACAGAGCATGGGCGGTCATCAGCACAGAAGGGGCAGCCTTCCCTGCAGGGCAAGCAGACGTGGGCTTCTTCTGACACATCCTTTGTGCTTCCTGAAAAATGGTGATCTGGACCCCTTCCTGAAAATTCCAAATAAAACCACAATGTCATTTGTGCCCCCACGGTAAGTGAGAGAGAAGAGAGATGGGCACTTGTCATTCCCTTTTCTATTAATTATAGATTTTTCATCAGATTCCCCTGCTAAGAGCTAGAGTTACTGTGCTTTTGGACTCAAAACTCTTTTGATTCCTTTGATTTAAAATTTTTCATTCAGAGTAATTGAGAAAAATAGAAAAAAAAATAGAAACAAAAATGTCTCATGGGCAGGGAACAGTCTGCTAAGTCTTTGATGACATCTTCTCCTGCTTATGGCTGCTGATACTCCCTAATGCACGGGCTGACACACTTGTTAAAGAAGTAATAAGAGGAAGAATGGGAAAGCAGATGTGTTTGATGTATCAAATAAATGGACTCATCGTTTTTGGAACTTCTTGACACAAATGACAAAGAATCTAAAAAATGAGACTACTATCACTTTCCCTTAATTCAGCAGGGATCTCATCTACCAAGTTCACTCAGTCTAAATTACATAAAGCGGTACTTAGACAATGGTTGTTCGGTGTGTAATGCCTAACCATGCTTCGTCCTTTAGAGTCAATCCATCCAGCCCCTCACGCAATCCCCACTTGACACGTCACAAGACATCTCTGTGCAGTTTGGCTACTGTTCCTATTGATCTTCTGAGTCATTCTAGATTTGTCTGCCAAGCTTAAGTTTGCACTGAAGCCCAGTACCCACCACTATCAATTGTTGACTGGAGTGAAAAACACTGGCAAGAAACGAACCATAACAGTGTTAGAATAGAAACAACAGAAAGCTCTGGAAGTCGACTGAGGAATTTGAAGAGAGAGGAAAGCCCTTAACAAATGAAACATTTAGATGTTGCAACAGAAAACTAGAATCTACTGGAAAATGTCTGAATTCTTTGAAATATGACGACCTACCAAGACTATCATAACTAAGGATTTTAAACTTAAGTAACCCTCAAGATGACACCTTCCAAGCTAGTGCTAACTGAAAATAAGCTACCAAGGCTTACAGACTAGATGTATAAGAGAGAATATTACTTCAGTAGAAGTCTGTTGAACAAAGCACATAAGGAAAGTCAATAGGACTAAGAATGGTATGAAACGGACTTTGATTCTGTGTTGTGTTCTCTTCAACACAAGCAAGATTTTGTTGCAGTTGAAGTCAGAAAAGGAGCCTCTGGAGGTTTAAGAACGACATAGGAGATAAAAGATTTGCAGACCCTGGCCAGGGGAGCAGATCAATGCCTTGTTCAGCCATCATCAGAGAACCTTCCTCCCACAGCAGAGACCCACAGCCAGACAGTACGCACAGAATGAGAAACTTTAGAATACCCACACCTAAACTGCCTGTCTCCATCAAATCTCTTCCCTCAGAACTCAGGAAACCCTGGAGGTAGAAAGAATGTAAGAGCCAGAGGGGAAGGCACCAAGGAAGCCAGGGCCTGTAAATCAACATGATCAAAGCACATATGAGCTCACGGAGACAGGCAGCATTCACAGAGCCTGCCCAGGCTTGTACCAGATGGGATCCTAGAGCTGAAAAAAGTGGACACAAGCCTCCACCTTTTCCCCAGAAGATATCACCAATAGATTACCACTTGCAAATGCAAATTTAGTTTCCTCCAAGGGAGCCTCACCGGAAAAACAAATTACTTCTAAGGGGAGGCTGCATGCCCAGCAGCAGATGCCCTCAGAAAATGGGCTCAACGCCCTCTTTGGAGGTTCCTTGTCTCATAATACCATGCCAGGGCTTTTAAAATTAATTTTATATCATTTTATTCTTATATTTATATATATATATGTATATGTGTGTGTGTATATATATATATTTTTTTCTCTTTTTACCCTACAGGTCCTTTGAATATATATTATGGCTTCCAGTTTAGTGCTTATCTGGGATTTCTGAGTGTGTGACCAAGTGGATCTCTAGGTCTATATCTGTTTTTTGTGTCTTTTCTTGGGTTCTTTTCCTTCTGATTGTTTTGTCCCTAGATGTGTTAGTTTTTATCATATCACATCACGTCACGGCATTGTCCTTCGGAAGCTTGTGTGCTTTCCATTGAGACAGAAAGGGGGTGGACCCACATGGGAGGGAAGGTGGGAAGGACATGAGAGGAGTAGAAAGGCAGAAACCATAATCGGGATATATTATATGAGAAAAAAAGGAAGGAAAAGATTTATGGCAACAAAGAAGAACTGCACAGTCAGGCAGAGCACAGTCAAGAGCACAGCTGAAGAAATCAGCTCTGCAAACACTTCCCGTTCTTTCTACCAGTGAAAGAGCTCAAGGGGAAGATTCTCAAATTTTGTTTTGCAGAGATGTTCGTTAAAGGTTAAAACATTTTGAAGTAAAGATAAAAGTAAATATATAAATAAACCAATCTCATGAAGTCTGTTATATGTCAGCAAAGCAAACATGTGTTGAAAGTTGAGGGCAAGTTTATATATATTTTTCAGAACAAAAAAGATTATGAAATTTCTATATGTATGCATTCATATATACATATAGATCTTTATTCATCTATCAATAAAAGCTAGATTGGTTCTAATTCCTTGCTATAGTGAATATAGTGTTGATCAATATCTTTATTGTAGGGTACGGAGTTATCTAAATATATGCCTAAGAGTGAAATATTTGGATCCTATAGTACCTCTATTTTAATTTTTGAGAAATCTGCAAACTGATCTCCATATGACTATATTAATTTGTACCATCAGCAACAGTAAAGAAGGATTCCGTTCTGTCTGCATCCTCTCCAACACTGGTTATAAGATGTCTTGATGACAGCTATTGAGACCGGGACGAAGTGGTATCTCAAAGTAGTTTTAATTTCCATTTCCCGGATGGCTAAGTACATTTAACACTTTCAAAAATAGTTATTGGCCATTGATGTTTCCTTTTGAAAACTGCTTATTCAGTTCATTTTTCCCATTCGTTAATTGACAGTTTCTATTGCCTTGGTGTTTAATCTATGCAGTTGTTTGTTAGTCCTGGATATTAGCCCCTTACCTGAAGTGTGCCTAGTAAAGATTTTCTCCCATCCTCCGGCCGTCTGTGTGCTCTGCTCAGTGTTTGCCTTGCTGTGCAGAAATGTGTTTTCATGTATTTCTACCTGCTGATACTCGGGGGGTTAGTTCCTGTCTACTGGTACTTTGTTCAAAAGTTCCTGCCTACCCTGATGTCTCAAAGGGTTTCTCCTACATTTTCTTCTAAAAGTTTCAGTGTTTGGGTTCTAAAGGAGAGTCTTTGATCCATTTGGGAAAGGTTTTCATGGAAGGCAAAAGATAAGACTCACCTGTCATCCTCCTGCAGGTAGAAGCCCAGTTTTGTCTGTACCAGCTGCGGAGCAGGTTATCTTTTTCCAATGTATGTTTTTGTCTCTTTTGTCAAAACTCAGGTGTGCATAGCTTTGTTTATTTCTGGCTTCTCTACTCTACCCTATTGGTCTACCTGTCTATTTTTATAACAGTGCCAGGCTTCTTTACCCATAAAGCCCTGTAGTGTAATTTGAGATCCAGTGTTGTAATACCCTCAGCATTTTTCTTACTCTTTGGGATTGCTTTGACCATCCATGGTCTCCTGTGGTTCCATATGAATTATTAATAGTGCTTTCCCTAAACCTGTGAAATATGACATCAGAATTTTGATAAGTAATGGATGGGATTAATTCTGCAAATTAATCTTGGTAGTACAGTCATTTTCACAGTATTAATTCTGCCAATCCAGGAGTGTGGGGGTTCTTTGCATCATCTGTGGTTTCCTTAGCCTTGAACACTCCGCTATAGAAGCTGTCCTAATTAGGATTTCTATTGCCTCAATGAAAACACATGACCATGGAGCAATTTAGGGAGGAAGTTTACACTTCCAGATCATAGTCCACTGTTGGAGAAAGTCAGGACAGGAACCCAAGCTGGGCCAGAACCTGGAGGCAGGAGCTGATGCAGAGGCCATGGAGGGGTGCTGCCTACTGGCCTGTTTCCCATGGCTTGCTCAGCCTCCTTTCTTACAGAAACCAGGACCACCAGCCCAGATTGACCTCACCCACAATGGTTGGGCCCTGCCCCAGTGATCAGTGATGGAGATAATACCTACAGCTGGATCTCTTTTGTCTTATTTTTCTCCAGAGCTGAGGACCAAACCCAGGGCCTTGCAGTTGCTAAGCAAGCACTCTACCACTGAGCTAAATCTCAACTCCCCTACATCTGGATCTCATGAAGACATTTCCTCAGCTGAGGCTCTTTCCTCTCTGATTACTCTAGCTTATGTCAAGTTGACACAAAACCAGCCAGTACTGGGTCTTTCACTTTTTTAGTTAGGTATGTTCCTAAATACTTAATTTTTAGTTGTTTTGCATGAGTTTCCCCCTCCCTCAATCTCCTTTTCCTGAGAGTACACTGTTGGTATAATTGATAATTACTGTTTTTTTTTTTCATTGATACTGGACCCTCCTACTTTTCTGTAGGTGTTTATTATGTCCAAGAGCTCTCTAGTAGACTCAAGTAGGGTCTTTCAAGTAAAGAGTTATGTTGTCTTCAAAGAGAGATCGCTGTATTTTTTCCTTTCCTATTTTATTTCCTCCATGTTTTTCTCTTGTTGAGTTAGTATAGCTAAGACTTAAGAACTAAAGGGAGAATGGGCATCACTGCCTAGTTTTTTACTTTAGCGGAAATGCTCTCAGCTCACCTCCATTTTATATAATGTTGACTATAGGCTTATTGTATAGAGTCTATTATTTTGAGGTATAGTCCATCTAGTCCTAAATTCTCCAGAGCTTTATCATGAATACAAGTTGAAAATTTTAAATATCTTTGCAGTGTCAATTAAAATAATTATGTAGTTTCTATCCTTAAATTTACTCATATGGTATAAGGGGCATTTTAAGGCAGAATTCTGGAAATATTAAGACAGAAGCATGATGCAGTATCGTTTATTGGTTTACTTGAAAGAAGAACCAGCATAAGGTAGTAAGAGCTACCCTACAGCTGGATCTCATGTAGTGTTGTGATTTTCTACAATAACAACACAGTGCTGAGAGGACACAGTAGTTGCAGGAGAATATGGAGGATTGAACAATGAAACTGTTTAAGGCTTATTTCTATGTGATTAAGAAATGTACTCCAAGGATCTGAGCTCTGGCCTGGCCTTCATAGTACCAGAACGTGCAGTTCAAGCTTCCAGGAAGCAAAGCAGCCAGTGGTCCTGCCAAGCTGTGATGCCTATGAACCACAATGATGACCAGCATGGCATAATAGCCCTATGGGTGCAATAGTGGCATGTGAATACCCTGGTGGTAACCAACAGCTCTCTAATTAGATTCAAGGTCTAACAAGAAGGAGATTATTCTTGGTAGTGGAAACATAGCGAAGTACCTGCGGCTAGTGAAGTCACAGGTCTTGCAAAACCTACAACTACCACTTCTGTAAACCAGCATAAACACTAATTATATTCTAAATATTTATTCTTATATCCACAGATGAGTATGGGTCTTGCTCCTTATCAAAGAAACATCTCTTTGCAATAGCTGAGACCATTGCAGAAAAATACAACTGATCAATCAAACTGCAGAGAACAAACGACTGTGTGTGGTGCCCAGTTCCAACTGATAACTCTGTAAGACAGCGCCTGCATCTAAGGCTCAGGAATCAGCAAAAGATGGAGCAGAAAGATTGTAGGTGCCAGAGGGACAGGAAGTTTGCTGTAAGTCTGCTAGAAAGCTGCACCCACAATGCCACATCAACATGACTGCCTAAATAAGAAACACCCATGTACAAGCTAACATGGAAAGAGAAAAATCTCATGGAGCCTCAACTCTAGACAAAGAACTGCAGGCAACCAGGAAACACTGAAAGTTGGAGAGCTGGTCCTCTGTTCATTCTTTGTTCTATAGATTATAACTCAATTCCTGGAGGGTGAGATGCTCTACTTATGTGCTGATCAAAGTACTACCTGAACTCCATTTTCCTCCTCATATAATACTCAGATAGTAAGGCATTTATGAATACAGAAATGGTAATAATTATATACAAGACTATCAATGAAACCCCAAATCACTCTATAATATCTGATACTTTAATAAATTGTATTGATCAGAAGACTATTCCAGTATTCACGGATAAATATTTTTTTTAAAAAATAGATAATTATGCTTTATTCCTTTATGCTAAAGAAAAGCTAAAGATAAGGTCAAAGAAGGCAAAGTGATGTCATTCAAGATCTTTCACAATTTTCTGAACATTATTGATTTATCACAAATCTTTAGGTCAACTCCTGGGTATGTATCCAAAGGCAATGAAGGTATGATACAATGAAAATACCAATGAATTCACGTTTATTGTGGTGATATTGAAATCTTAAGAGACCAGGCTAGGCCTCCACCAGTCAAATGGATAAATAAAATGTGGCCTACATTCATAGTTGAGTATTAATCCATAAGATGATATATGTCATCTTCAAAATCTGGGTAGAGAAAAAAGATCACCACAAGCTAGACTCAGTAAGACATGTGTTACATGCTCTCTCTTACACATGGAGACAGTGAGAAGTGAAAAGTGATGAAGTAAAGTAGGAGAAAGAGAAACAGGGATGAAGGGTCCAGGGTCGATCAAAGGGATGAAAAAGAGACAGTGGGTTTAAATAATGGATATATGTATAGAAATGTCACAGAGATAGCCCACAGATGTACAAAATAAATGAGTTCATTAAAAAGATATTCATATGCATACAAAATCACAAGATTCTCTAAGGAACATATTGTTTTTAAGCAGTGAAAATCAAATCTTTAAAAAGTACCTAAGACAATGCTTTACATGCTCAGTGCTTTCTGTAGCACACAAAGGACAGTTAATCATATAGTCTCCCAAAACTCATCAACTTTGGCTAATGTGTTCTATCTGGGACTAGAGAATATGCCCAGTTTGTTCAAGTCATGTGACTATCCACAGATAACCGTGTGCTCATTGTTAGTACTTTAAGTTTGTGATCTTTTAGTGTTCTGCATTCTGAGAACAGAGGTCAGGGTTCCCGTATCCTTCTACATTCAGCACTCAGTGTGAGATGTTTACACACGCTGGACACTCAGTAAATGCTTACCAATGATGGAAGGGCTCTCTGAAAAGAGTGATTTAACTGATCACTCAGAGTGCCATTCTTCCTGCTCTCAAACCACGTAGGTCTAGGAATTTATTCAAATAATATTCTTCTAGATGCTAGACACAAACTATAAAAATGCATCAAGAATATATTACTACAGATGACTTTGGTACTTGTAGGCAAATATGTGCAAACCATGCTGGGGCTATTTGACTTGAGGATCTCTGCCCCTCTGTGCACAGAATGTCAATGTGCTGTGGTGAGGCTTAGACTCCCTTGAGGATGGGACTTGAAACTTCAAAATAAAATGGGTAGGTTCTAAAGTAAAATGGCAAATACAGAGCCATGAAAACTATAGAAAGGTGTTTTGGGAGAAGGTTATTGTTACGTTCATAGGACATTCGGAGAATATAAAATATTCACCTCTAAGCAAGCCTGTCAAAGCAAACTGTCAGTGTGAGAACAGTGTGCAACGTATTTGCTAATTTTAATTTTGTTACCTTGACAACAGAAGGACATGGAACCACTAGAAGTGTATGTATTTCATATATACATAAATATCTGTATGCATGTATTGCCGATACAGACTAATAAATATATAAGTCCTAGACTAATAAACAAAACATAATACATCTCTTCAATGTGGTTATTAACACGCTAGTCAAAGTGACATCAGACATGATACCCAAAGGAAACTTCCCACCCTAAAGCCATGGCCATGAAATAGGCCCAAGGCTTCAAGAAACCTGCCCTACTCCATCCCCAGGGGAATTTCAGAAAGCCCCCACCCCATCACACAACCTAGAGACCAGAGTTACGACACAGTCTGACTAAGCTCTTATGCTGCAGCCAGAGTTCAGAAAGAGCAAATCTGACTTTTCTACCACCCTGCAGTTTCAAAAACAGTTTATCCTGCAAAGCAGTTTCTGGAACCAGCAAAGCCATGCGCCCCCTCCCCCACCGTTGACAACAAAGGCTGTTCTCACATACCACAGTGCATTCTGTTGGACACTCAGTTACTGAGCCAGTGTTGAAGACACCAACTTCTCAAACCAAAAAAAGTCTGCTTTTGCTGTTTTGAGGCAAACTGAGTCTATATTATTTTCTTCTGCTGACTTTGTTCTCACAACACCAAGTTTTCAGAATGGCTGTAGAAATAGATGCAGTGCAGAAACCGCAAACTGGGAAGAATTTAGCAAACTATAAACTTCGGAAGGAACTTTTTAAATTTAAATTTTTTATACATTCCAAAGTTTCTTCGGTAAGTATGTAGCATTTTTGTCATAAAATATTTTAATAATATGACCTTTTGAATCTTGAGAGATGGATTGTTCCGTGTGTAAATTGCTCACTTGGCAAACATAAAGACCTAAGTTCATATCTTCAGCACCCACATAAAAATCAAGCATGGTGGTATATGCCTGTAACTCCACTGCTGGGAACTTGAGGGGTGGGGTGAGACATGAGGATCCAAGGGACTTACTGTGCAAAGTGCCAAGTTCCTGACTCAGTAAAAGACCTTGTCTCACAAAGGTGGACAGCAATGGAAGAGATACCCTTGTCAACCTCTGTCTTCCACATTTGCATGTACAAGCCCATGTGTGCACATACATACATACACAAATACACATACAATACACCATACATGTATCACATACACACCACACATACACCACACCACACATGTTTATCCACATGTACATGCACACACACACACACACACACACTTTCATTATACACAGTAAGTTGACTTTGTCAATTGAAATTTTGTCCTAATCACAAAGAACTGGTAAATCTACCACTGATAAAAAAAAAAAAAAATTCCTTGAAAAATGGCCATCCTCTAAACTGATAATGTTCTGAATCTCAGATGTCAGTAATTTTTAATCATGTTAAATTACTTCAAGGTAATTTCATGTATTTTTACCTAGAGACACACATTATTTACATCCTTATGATCTCATAATGGAAGTTCAAGGTGTTGTATGTTATGTCTTCTTAGAGGCTCATGGTTTTTCCAATGTAAGCAATATATCTTTATACAGAAAGAGAAAGCAAGTAGGAAAATAGAAAGTGAAAATCAAAAACGATTACAAGATGCAGGGAAAATGGTCACTGAAGTATTTGTAAACAAGCCTACAGATATTCTGCCTAACGCAATGAGCTGCTGTGGGAACGACTGGTTGTTGTGTTTATTTGAGAAACAACTGTGAACATAAGTAACTCCCTAAACAGCAGAGTACTAAAGAAAAACAACATAACAATAAGATAAATGGATTGGGAGGAGGACACGGCCATGTACACTTTCAGAAAGTGGGCAAGTAGGAAGGTATTTGTATTCTGGAGATGCCTCAGAACATAGAATCACAGGACAGGGTGACTTGAAAACCTCTGAGGACAGGAAATCTGCTCTTGTGCCACGAGGTGGAACAGACACCAGCTCAAGGGGACAATCATGGGCGGAATAGGAAAAAGAAAGAGAGTGCAAACTTCCAAATAACGTTGACAGAACCGCTTTTGAGCACTCTGAGTACTGACCACTATGGTTAGATTGTTGTTATCTGTTATCTTATTTTTATCCTTATAAAATTCTCATAAAGCAAGTGATAATATCACATTTTACGCACTGTGTAAATGGCTAAATATTTTGGCCAAGCTCACAAGTCAAGTAAATCTTTGAGGTAGGACTCAAACCTAGCACCTATCCCAAAGGCTATGTGCTTAATTGTCATCTGATATTACATAGAAGTTCACAGCTCCTATTAGTGACCAGAGCTATCCTGCGTGGATGAAAATGTACCCAAACTGCTGATAGCACAGCCACTGAGACGCAAAGTAAGCACTTGTCTACAGTGGCCCTGGCACCACTGGTCGAGCTGGATCTGATGTAAAAGCCATTTTCCTGTGGCCTGGTTTCCATATCTCCAGAAAACACTATGCAAGGTGCCAAGGGTGGGAAGCAATTAAGCCCAGTTCTACCCAGCTGCAACACCTATGAGCCGTGACAATTAACAGGGTGGCAAGATATGCATAAAAGTGCAATAAATTGCACTCGCACGTTGGTGACAACCAAGAGCTGCTCTAAATTAGCTTAAGGCCCACTCAACGGGAGGGAGCTAATGCCTGGCAGTGGAAACCTAGCTCCTTCCTGAGACTAGTGAAAACACAGACCTTACAAAAGACTCTACTACCATCACATTGCTAGATCATAATCCTTTACTACGTTATAAAGCTTAGTATTATAGTCATATGTAAATGCACCTAGCAGCCTTCATCAAAGAAGCCTTTCCTTATGAAACAAGAGGCTCAGCTCTTAGTATTCCTGCATTTTGCCTTAAAACAAAACAAAAACAAAAAACTTTTTTTCCCCTGAGCATCTCATTTTATAGGCTCTAAATGCTTTTTTGTCTGTCTCCTGTACCATGTCTTTTCCAATAGCAGTAGCACTTGAGAGGGTTAAGCGCAGATCGTCATCGTCAGCTGCGGGTCATTGGTAACTTGGGATTTATTTGGAAGGATGTATAAACTGAAGTCGATCCAAGTGACAAGAAGTTCAACCAAAAAGCTGGTAGCACATCTACACAAAACAGAGATGTTGCTGAAGATGGAGTCCATACTAAGGTGGGTAAATTTGGGGATGGGGAGGGAGGAGAACATTGTGTGCTTGCATTTCATCGACCCGGAAGGGAACAGCCTGGATCTGAGCAGACAGCTGTACATCAGGACCTGTTTTTTTCTGAAATCCTGCCATCTCCAGGTGTCAGCGCCTATTAGCTCACACGACTACCGATTTCCAAAGAGATGCATGAAGCCAGGTCTCAGGGCTGTCAGCCTTGTTTCAAACCACGTCATTTGGACACACCATGGGTGGTGTTCACAAGGCCCTGTCTACTGTGTGCTTACATCTAAATAAAACTGCTTATATCACTTCACATTTTGAAGGGTTTTTTTAAACACATTTGCATTTTCTCCAAGAGATCAGGACCACATTATAGCTCTCCTCTGAAGAGAGCACATAGACTGTGTGTGGAAATGTGAAATCCTTGTCTCGGATTCTACTATAAATTCAGTGAGTGTTATCTTTGCAGTGCAGTCTGTCTGCTTTCTGGGGCTCATTCTCTCTATCAGGCAACTAAGCAGTTTGCCCTGATGCTTCTGACCTCCAGCATGTTCTTTCTTAGTGCCTTTCCCTCATGGCCATTGTTGCTACAGACTCAGTGGCCATATCTTCCTTCTGATAAAACTCATTCTCCAAAGTTCTAACCTAAGTCACTAGTTAACTCAGTACAGCCCAAAATTTAAAAGATAGTGCTAATGATCAATGGCCTTAAGAATTATATGTATCATCAGTACTATTGGTTTATATAGGTTTTTATATATGTATATATTTGTATATATAGATATTTCATTCGCCTAACTATATATAGAGATTCATTATATGCCATGAACTTGGCCAGAAGATTTCATGTTCGCTCATATTTTGGGTTCTCCAATACCTCCTTCACATATGGCCAAAAGATGGCACAAGTAGCTACACAATCCTTCCCAAATGAATATCACATCAAGAGATGTTTATAAAAAGCCACGTTTAGGCAAACGTCATGTTTTCATTTCCATAATATGGAATAGACATGTCTATATTCACATAAATGACACGAAAGTAGAAGCTCAATCTACTATTGAGGGGAAGAAGGGGAACTAATAGGAAGAGGGAGAAGCAACAGGGGTAACACAGGAAAAGATAAACCTCACGTTTCCTCTTATGAAGGATCAAGATTTTATATACATATCTATTGCACACAACATTAAAGCAAAGGGGGTCCATCTGGGAAGCAGGAGGATCAGAGGGAGAAGAGGGGAGCAAAGGAAGGCAACGGGGACAGTATGTTTATGTGTATGAGGGCCATAATGAAACCATCACTTTGTGTGCTGATTTTAGATAATATAATTTTTAAATATGAAAGTAACTTCTATAATTTTCTGAATTACTGTGATTAAATGATTAATATGACTAAAAATTAAAATGTTACAATGTGAGGTCATGTGGTATATTCTAATTCATATTAAGAAGTATAATGAATGCTTGCATAGACGTTGGTTGATAACACCCCATTTCCTGGTCAGAGTGCTAGACTTTTTCCTTAGGAAAGGGAGAAATTAAGTGTTGGATTTTCATGCAATATCACAAGGCCATCAGGAAAGATGCATTTGGTCTAAAAGTATTTTATGAGCTGCAAGTCATCACAATAACTGGCTTCCTGCTCTGTCACTAAGTAAGGTCAGTCATAATTAGGTAGATGCTGGGGTCAAAGCTACACTCAGCTACAGGTCATCTTTCTGAAAACTGTGGCCTCTTCTCTCTGGAAACAGTGTGCATAATATGGGAGTTAGACTTAAGAGAAAAATAAAATAAAGTCAACTTGTTCTTAGAGAATGAGTCCAGCCTATAATTTTTTTTTAAATCAGCATTTAAAGTAAGGAGAAAAGTAGGAGTGTGCAAATTAAATAAAGCTAAGTTGTTAAAGGTTAGCCAGTTTCTCCTGATAGTGTTATAAGCAAGGGGCACAGTCATTCTCTGACTCCACAATATTTAGATGTTTCATTTCGGTCACACAGTGGGAACTGAGAACAAAACTGGCTAAATCAGATGCAAAATACCAAAGACTTTCACACATTACAAGCTCACTCTGCCCTTTCCCCTTCACTGCTGAATTGTAAGTTGTCTGGACCGCAGATGTGAAGAACGCCACAGTAGCTCTGGCATTGTGGTGCTTGGGTACTCCCACATGCACACACAAACACCACACACACACACACACACACACACACATACACGAAAAAGCTTCAACATTCTGAAAGCATTGTCACCATGGTTGTATGCTTCCTAAATGCTAGAAGCCCCGCAGAGCTTGAAAGTTTTGCTTGTTGTGTCCGTGTTTCTGCTTATTAGAATCTGAGCACACAGCACCTGGGTTTCCAGCAGCAGTTCTGGCCAGACTGGAATCACGATATCTGGTTAGGTCACACTGCCACCAGGAGCTCTGGTTCTCTAATAGCTCTCTCGGGTTGTAATGCTCAACTGCAGTTCCTGTTTTCTTGAAGGCTGTCAGTGAGAGTGTCTGCCCTGTAGTTCCAACAGGCATGCTCTTTTCACAGCAAGATAGCTTATTTTCTCAATGTCATAAAACCAATACAAGTCTCTCCCCCTCCCCCTACTCCCCTTCCTCCCACCCACCCCCCGTGTATGTATGTGTGTGTGTGTGTGTGTGTGTGTGTGTGTGTGTGTGTGTGTGTGTGTGTGTGTGAGTGTGTGTGTGTGTGTGTGTGTGTGTGTGTGTGTGTGTGTGTGTATGTGTGTGTGTGTGTGTGTGTGTGTGTGTGGTATGTGTGTGTGTGTGTGTGTGTGGTGTGAGTGTGTGTGTGTGTGGTGTGTATGTGTGTGTGTGTGTATGTGTGTGTGTGTGTGTGTGTATGTGTGTGTGTGTGTGTGTGTATGTGTGTGTGTGTGTGTGTGTGTGTGTGTGTGTGTGTGTGTGTGTGTGTGTGTGTGTGTGTGTGTGTGTGTGTGTGTGTGTGTGTGTGTGTGTGTGTGTGTGTGTGTGTGTGTGTGTGTGTGTGTGTGTGTGTGTGTGTGTGTGTGTGTGTGTGTGTGTGTACCCTCCTTCTCTTCCTCTGTCTCCTATATTGGAGTCTTGTGTCACAGGGTAATGCTCAGATAATTTCATCACCACCTTGTCTCTCAGCAGGAGGACTGACTGATTGTTCTTACAGACCCCACCACACATAAACACAGGACTTAGGATGTGTGTGGGAGCTATGGAAGCATCCATAATTCTGCCTACACCTATTACTGTGAACAAGAGTTGATGCCTGACTGGGGAACCAAGAAGTAGAATGTAATTAGAGTCAAGACCCAAGAATGAGGTTTCCTAAGAAGAGAAAAACAGTCTGTTAATAAACCTATAAATGTCTACCAACAGTCACAAAGGAGAACCGTTAGGGTAGAGGCTCAAATGTACTTTCTGACTATTGCCTCCTGGAGATGCAAGCTACCACACAGAGCAGTTTCAGAGTGTCAAAGATCAATGGATAACTATATGGAAATGCATATGTCAAACTTTTAGCAGCTTTTAAATTCAATTTCCCATGAAATCCCCACAATTTTACCAATGACATTCCTTATTTTCAGGTATTATGTCCAATATGGCCATATGGAATTGTTTTGTCTATATTGCAGAGAAAATAAAACTCAGTATTTGAATTGCAACACTAACATTCTCTGGCATACGAATAAAGCAAGCAGATGACCAAGTTTCATTGCTGATGTATAAACCTGATATAATCAAGCCACTTTGGATGTGAATATGCCTGTAAATATGAGAGTCCGTTCTCTTCTTCGACTGTGGGCATTGTATAGCAAAATAGAGAAAAGTCACTCCCACAATTATATTCTGATAGAGGAGGATGAAGAGGCAGGATGGGAGGGCCCTCCAGTAGCGGCAAGGGAGTGTGTGGCAATGTGTTACCAAGGAATGACAGACTGGCATTCAAATTTTAGAGCTGAGAGTAACTGCAGACAAACACTGGGCACATAATGGGGAGCTCAGGCCTCAAGCTGTGAAGATCTGCACTCTTCAGACAATCTGAAAAGCTTCAAAGGATTGCACTTAGCCTCAGAAACCATACCAGCTACATCTTTAATTTGGTGACACCCCAAGCGGAGGATTCCACTAATACATAAATGGCAACCTGAACAATGGAAATTAGGTGACAATAAAAATTATCTGCTCACTGATAACTTTCCATGCACTATTGAAAAGCAGCATAGAAACAAACTCCTAAATAAAATGCATGGGCAGAGTCATCTTCAACAGTTATGACTCCTTCAGGCTTTCAAAGGTTTTGAAAACTAACATGTTGCTAAACACAGGTCTTCATGTCCTGCCACCCCTAGCACTGAAAATGTCAAACCCCAACCAAAATCCTTTAAGTGATTCAAGAAGGTAGATGGGGATTTCACCTTACTCAGCAAGGTTAGGCAGAATCTGAAGGATCGTCAGCAGATGTGGTGTGTGTGTGTACACGTATGTGCAGAAGCAAAAAAAAAACTTACTCTGAAAGTTGTTGACTGAGAAGACACGGGGATGATAGAATCCTGCTTTGCAAATGCACTGATAGGCTCCAAGCACGAATCCTAGGCCTTTGATTGGCATACACTATGGAGAAAAAAAAGACAGCAATGTAATTGGCCACAGAGTGGTTCACAGCATGAAGGCTCATACGTGTCTATCACTGCAAATATTAAGAAAACTAACACATTTTCTATAAGTAAAATATTTCATTTTTAAACTTTAATTTTATGGTTGTTTGCTACCTGATTTTTTTTTTTTTTTTTTTTTTAGAAGTAGCAAAGTAAACAAAGTTTAGAATAACACAGCATCCACTGTTATGGCCACTGTCATGGCAAACCTCTCACTCATTCAGTTCTCTCATGAAATCATTTTGAGACACTCTGTGGTGATTTAAATGAAAGTGACCTGCATAGGTTCATAAGGAGTAACACTATTGGGAGACGTGGCCTCATTAGAATAGGTGTGACCTTGCTGGAGGAAGTGTGTCACTGTAGGGTCAGGCTTTGAGGTCTCATATGCTCAAGCTATCCCCAGCGTGGCACACAGTCTCCGGCTGCCAGGGGATCAAGATCAAGATGTCAAACTCTCAGCTCCTTCCTCGGCACCACATGTGCCTGCATGAGGCATGTGGAAGGGGTGAATGAAAATGGCCCTCCTAGGCTCACAGGGAATGGCACTCTTAGGAGTAGTGGCCTTTTGGAGTAAGTGTGGCTTTGTTGGAAAAGACATGACACTAGGGGATAGGCTTTGAGGTTTCTGCTCAGGCCAGACCAAGCATCGCTCTCCTTCTGTTGCCTGTGGATGCAGGTGTAGATCATCTGCTTCCTCAGCACCATGTCTGCCTGCAGGTCACCACACTTCCCACCATGACAGTAATGGACTGAACCTCCGCATGGGAAGGCAGCTCCAATTAAACGCTTTCTTGACAAGAGTTTCTATGGTCATCACAGAGTTGCTGTGTCTTTTCACAGCAATAGAAACCCTGAATAAGACACACGGTTGTTGTTTTGGTCTCTCAGTGTGTCTCACTGCCTCGAGACCTATTTAAAAGACCATATGAATATTTACAAGTCAGTCCACACTGGATGTTCCTATCAAAGCAAACATAGGTCAGTGAGTAGACAGACAAAAAAATTGAGACACAGAAATCACTTTTCTGACTTAAATGCTTATTAGATTTCATCCTTGGATGAAACTAACACAAACAACTGTTTAAGGGTGAGGAAAGCAGTAAATTTTAAGATGTAAACATAAAAGAGAGGAATCTAGATAAACTAGTGATCGATCCCAAAGGTTCTATATCTAAATCTGTTTTCTGTTCTACACATTCTACTGGTTCGTAGACCAGGCCAGCTGTCCAGATGGGAAATGAAATGCAACTTAGAAAACTTCAGCTTTGTTACTTTCGGTTATTCCACTATAAACATGCGTCATTACAAAAGGTGTTTCAAGAATCATTATAACTCTCTACCAAGATCTCAACCTTTCTCTTTTTCCATTATAATCTATGAGACAAAGTTAAAGCTTTTAAGAATTAAAAGTTACAAGATGGCTTTCTAACACAGAAGCGCTTAAGAGAAAATACTAAATAATGATTCTACAATCTGAGCTTAGAACTTCAGAGCACACAGAGATCCCTTACAAGACCCAATGGGCACCTGTACTCTGCTTTACAGTGATTCAGTTATAGAATAGGCTACATCATATTTTTTTAACTTTATGAGTAAAAAAGCAAGGGCAACATTTACTTTGGAGATTTGGTATAATGATGGAAACAGCCTGTTGTATCTGGTCAGTCCACTTAAAATGGAGATTAGAATTCTGACTTGATCGTGTCCTAACTGTGTGGATTTAAACTTGTTCTCTGAAGTCACTCACCCTTAATTCTTTGTTTTAATTTGTGTGAGTATGCATTCAGTAAAGTGCAGATATAGTTTGAAAGGAATGGAGCTACCAAAATACGCTTATCAGTTAAGTAAGAGGAAAAGAAAAATGAGGGTGACAAACCTTTTGGCCAGAAAAATAATAAGAATGGAGTGTCCAGCTGGGCCTCATGCTACATGCCTGTGATCTCTGCTACAAGGAAGGCTAGGGTAGGAAGATGTCATGGTCAAGTCCTTCCTGGACCACAGTTCGAACTTTGAAAGCTAGACTGGGCAACTTGTATAAACACTGTCTCAAAATAAAAAGTGAAAAGTGAGCAGATATATCACCCAATGTTAAATCACTCACCTACCAGACAGACACAAGAGCATGAGTTCGACCCCAACACCAAATAATAATCATAATCACAGTCATAACAGAGTTGCCATCAACAGACCCAGTCAAGGTAGACTTAGAGGACTGGGGAAAAGATCGCTTCGGTTCAGCAAAGCTAACTATGGAAGTACTAATATGACATTTAATTCCAAATCATGAACTCATCAACAGGAAGATACATAAAGCAGCATGGTGTTTAGAAAGGTTGAGTGATATGCAAGTAACGTACATAAAAATGAGACATAAAGCAGTGACATCAAGTAATCCTGAATCACTAATGGACTACCCATAGACAATGAAGGAAATAAGACTAGAAACATGAACACTGTACTCCCTGGCTTGCTGCTCACTCACTGATGACCAGGCTTGATTTAGCTGACTACACTAACTGGACACATGCACCCTTCCTGCCTCATTACTCCATGTGTCCCTCCAGAAGTTTCCAACCAGACAAACTAAAACAACTTTCTCAATAGAAGGGGCCATTCTTCAGTCAAGGTCCCTGAGAAGCTACATTTTTTCTAGAAATAGAAACATGCTCTTGAGGGGATATGTATGTGACTGTTGAGACTCTGGGCATCCCAAACACTAGAAGGCTAGGTGGAAAGACATTATATTACAGGATAATAAGAGAAGCAATAGAATGCAGTGTCACTATTTCACTACCTACGTCCTAATACTGTGAAAACAAAACTCTGAGCCCTACACTGGAGTATTTTAAATATTTTCTATTGTGGAATTTGTAGGTTATTGGTGTTCATTATATTGGTACTTATTCCTTGATGTTATTAATCAACAGTGGAACAGCCAGTCTCATGATTGTTAACATTAAGGCAAATTTGAAAGTTTATTGCCATAAAAGCATTTCTTGACTATTAAGCTAACTTTAGATCTGACATAACATTGGAGTTTAAAAAAAACTGTAGTTGATTAGATAAATACTGCCAAGTAAAAAGACTCTTGAACAACAATAACAGCAGAAAAACATCCTAATTTTGTTACAGAAAACTTAGCAACATGAATCCTTAGTTGCTTCAAACTTTTTTATTCTGTTCTTGCATTAATCTCAATGAGACAAGTAATTTTTGCTCGACAGAAATCCATAAAAGTTCCCTATTCTCTTGTTCCAGCTCCACCCTTAAGACAGGATGTCTATGGAGACTGGTTGCACTACCATCACGTACTGTCATCTTGAAGTGTAAGAGGCTTTGACTTAATTTTCTAGTAAGGCTTATGAGTTTGCAGCCAACTTGCATCATTTTCCTATTCTACTGCCACTACCATTTCTCTGTTTACTTCCCAACTAAAAAAATCACATGCTATCAAGATTAGGAAATTACATGGTCATTCGGCTCTGAGAGTCCCTATAACATGGAGAATGTGCAACTCGTGTTCCTTCTTTGTGAATTGAGGAGACTTCTTTTTGACTTTTGCCTCCTTGGGAATGTAGACTATCAATACAGATGCTCATTTAACACGGGATAAAAACTTTGCAAATTGTATTCCAATACTCATGTACAATCTGCATTTTAGAGACTGGAGGTATTTATTTGAGACATTAATGTCCAAACCTTTCTAGTGCTTCGTCTGGCCATCACAAAAAAGTGGCTACAGGAATATGGCATGTTGTCTATGAGGCAGCTGTGTTATGATCCAGCCTTTGACAGATGTTGAGCTCCGTTTAAGAGTGACAGTCCTTCACTGAGAAAAGATGCCCCCCCTAGATGAGCCTCACCAAGCCATCTGATGAGCTTTACTAAGGACAGGGTTAAGGATGTAGCCCTCATGACATAATAGTGGCATTGCATGCAAGGACTCTGCATTCAATTCCAGCTGTGCAAAGATTTACTATGGTGCAGCCCAATGCTAAGAGAGGTCTAGACACAGATGAATAGAGATGGTTACCAAGAATCTTCTATAAAATGAAAACCTTTCTAGATTCTAAGATTTATTTGTGAATAAATTAAAAATCTGAATAGATCTGTAACTTGTAAGAAGATTGAATCAGTAACCAGAAATCTCTCAATGAAAAAATGTTCCCAGAACCATATGGCAACACTAGAGAATTCTATTAATCATTAAGAAATAAATTTGGCTGTTTTATATAAATAATACAAAAGGAAATTTTAAGTTATCTCTTTTATAATAACACTGAAAGAATAAAATAATTTCAAACAAATATAACAAGTGGGTGAAAAGTTATGTAATTAAAATGATAAATGTATAAAATTCAACACCCATTCATGTTTAAAGTTTTAGAGAGATCGGGGATACAAGGCACTTTCCTCAACATAATAAAGGCTATATACAGCAAGCCAATAGCCAAAATCAAAGTAAATGGTGAGATACTCAAGGAAATTCCTCTCAAATCGGGAACAAGGCAAGGCTGCCCACTCTCTCCATATCTCTTCAATATAGTACTCGAAGTTCTAGCCAGAGCAATAAGACAACAAAAGGAGATCAAGTGGATCCAAATGGGAAAGGAGGAAGTCAAATTATCCCTCTTTGCAGATGATATGATAGTGTACATAAGTGACCCTCAAAACTCCACCAGAGAACTCCTAAAGCTGATAAACACCTTCAGCAAATTGGCTGGATACAAAATTAACTCAAAAAAGTCTGTAGCCTTCCTATACACAAATGACAAGCTTGCAGAGGAAGAAATTAGGAAAACCACACCTTCACATTAGCCACAAGCAATATAAAATATCTAGGAGTTACCCTAACTAAGCAAGTGAAGGACTTGTATGAAAAAAATTTCAAAACTCTGAAGAAAGAGATTGAAGATGACCTGAGAAGATGGCGTGATCTTCCTTGCTCATGGATCGGGAGAATTAACATAGTAAAAATGGCCATCCTACCAAAAGCAATCTATAGATTCAATGCAATCCCTATCAAAATAACTACACAATTTTTTAAAGACATTGAAAGTTTCAATTCTGAACTTCATATGGAAAACAAAAAACCCAGAATAGCTAAAAAAATCTTGTACAATAAAAGATGCTCGGAGGAATCTCCATACCTGATCTCAAATTGTACTATAAAGCAATAGTACTTAAAACAGCATGGTACTGGCACAGCAACAGGCTGGTTGATCAGTGGAATCGAATCGAAGACCCAGATATGAATCCACACACATATGGTCACTTGATTTTTGACAAAGAAGCCAAATCCATTCAATGGAAAAAGGATAGCATCTTCAACAAATGGTGCTGGTCTAACTGGAGGTCTATGTGTAAAAAATGAAACTGGACCCCTATTTGTCACCTTGCACAAAACTCAAATCCAAGTGGATTAAAGACCTCAACATAAAACCAGAGACACTAAGCCACTTAGAAGAAAAAGTGGGGAAGAGCCTGGAACATATTGGCACAGGAGACAACTTCCTGAACAGAACACCAACGGCCCAGGCCTAATGTCAACCATTAATAAATGGGACCTCATGAGGCTGAGAAGCTTCTGTAAGGCAGGAGACCACTGTCAAGAGAACAAAGCGACAGCCTACAGACTGGGAAAAAATCTTCACCAACCCTACATCTGACAAAGGTCTAATATCCAAAATATATAAAGAACTCAAGAAATTAAACACCACCAAACGAATAACCCAATTGAGAAATGGGGCTTGGAAACTAAACAGAGAATTCTCAACAGAGGAGTATCAAATGGCTGAGAAACACTTAAAGAAATGCTCAACCTCCTTAGTCATCAGGGAAATGCAAATCAAAACAACTCTGAGATTCCATCTTACACCCATCAGAATGGCTAAGATCAAAAATTCAAGCGACACCACATGCTGGCGAGGATGTGGGGAGAGAGGAACACTCCTTCATTGCTGGTGGGAATGCAAACTAGTACAGCCACTTTGGAAATCTATCTGGTGCTATCTCAGAAAAATGGGAATAGGGCTTCCTCAAGACCCAGCTATTCCACTCCTTGAATATACCCAGAAGATGCTCCAGCACACAACAAGAAAATTTGCTCAACCATGTTCATAGCAGCCTTATTCATAATAGCCAGAACATGGAAACAGCCTAAGTGTCCCTCAGTAGAAGAGTGGATAAAGAAACTGTGGTACATATACACTATGGAATACTACTCAGCTATTAAAAACAAGGAATTCCCGAAATTTGTGGATAAATGGATTGAGCTAGAAATGATCATAATGAGTGAGTTAACCCAGAAGCAGAAAGAATCAAATGGTATATACTCACTTATATCTGCATACTAGCCCAAGGGCATGTCCCACGAAAGCCTTCACTTACCAGGAAACTGGGACAGAGGGGAAGGCATCCTATTAGGACTCTAAATGAGAGACGCATGGAGAACAGCAAATAAAAGGATCCAGAGGGTCCTAGAAATCTACAAGTAGAACAATATGATAGGCAGATTTGGGCCCAGGGGTCCCGCTCAAACTAAGGCACCAGCCAAGGACAATACAGGAGGTAAACTTTAAACCCCTTCCCAGATCTAGCCAATGGTCAGAATATTCTCCACAGTTGAGTGGAGAGTGTGATACGACTTTCTCACATACTCTGGTGCCTCACATTTGACCATGTCCCCTGGAGGGGGAGACCTGGTGGCACTCAGAGGAAGGACAGCAAGTAGCCAAGAAGAGACTTGATACCCTATGAGAATATATAGGGGGACGTAATCCCCCTCAGGAAACAGTCATAGGGGAGGGGAATAATGGAAAAATGGGGGGGGGAGGAATGGGAGGATACAAGGGATGGGATAAACATTGAGATGTAACAAGAATAAATTAATAAAAAAAAAAATAAATAAATAAATAAAAAAAATAAATAAAATGATAAATGTTGCTTAAATTAGTCCATCCTGAAAACATATATATAAGTAACATTATATAGACAGAACAGGTTATACTTAGGGATATATATTAAATACATATATTCATGTAATAACATTTAATGAAAAAAGAGGCCATGAATTTGAAGGGGAACAGAGAGGTATATACAGAAGAGTTTGAAGGGAGGAGAGGAAAGGGAGAAATATTATAGTTATATTATCATCTCAAAAATTAAAGACAAGATTGGCATCTAGTATTTACCAGACAACCTGATTAAGCAGTTTGATATTAAAATATTTATATCATCTAATCTTATTGAAAGATTCAATGCCAACAATATCAAAAATCCTAACAGCATTTTCAGGATATAATAATAATAATAATAATAAAAGACCTAAATGTATGTAGAATCTCTACTATCTCAAAGAGTCACCTGGTCCTGCAAAGCGAGGCTCTTGCTGTCCTGATTTTCAAATACAGGCCATAGCTATGGAGTGACAGTCAGAACACGTCAGGAAGGCACACTCGGAGTCAGTCCACAGGAAACAAACTCATCTTTGCCATGAGTAACCTGGGCAACCCCTGGAACAAATGGTCCTGCAAAACCTGGCCATCTACAGATAAAGGAATTAATTTAATCAAACCTTTACCTATGATAAGATTACAAAACATGGTCCAAAATGATTAAAACCAAAACCAAGAACCTATAACAACAAAATTTCCAGAAAAAAAAATATTTAAAGTCATTGTGACATTAGACTTGGGCGTTTTTCTTGAGTGTGACTCTCAAAACCCAAACCAGGCTGACAAAGCCAAACATAGACAACGAGGTTCTATCAAGCTTAAAATTATTTAGCAAAGAAAGCAGTCACAAAATGGAAATGCAGTCTAAAGAGCAAAGGAAAGTATTTCCTAGCCATGTGTTCGCTATAAAGCTAACACCCAAATATACAGAGAGAGCCTCTGCAATTCAGCAACCACCACAACAACAACAAAAAAGAAAGTCACAAGCTATCAAGTCAAAAATAGGCCAAAAAAAGTCTGAAATAGACATAGCTCTGAAGATGTACAAACAGCGAGCAAGCAGACAAAATATTTGTCAACATCCCTAAACATAGAAAAAACATAATTTAAAAAACATAGTGAAGTAACACTTCATATCCAACATCGAAGTAACTATCCAATAGTGGGAAACGTTTGTGATGAGGAGAAACTAGAAACTTGTGTGTTCTTGCTGGGGATAAAAATCAGGGCAGCCACTATGAAAAACAAATGAAGTTTTTTGTTTTTTCGTTTTCTTAAGAATGAAAAGTTGAATTATATTATTTTGAAATTCCACTTCTTTATGTTTAGACAAAGGAATTGAAGGTAAGATCTCGAGGAAGCATTTGTGAATCTATGGTCACACTGGCATTTTTCATGAGAGCCAGAAGGTACTTCACCTAAAAGCCCTTCAGTAGGTAAATAGCCAACAAAAATTGTTATTAGAAACAGTGGGGTGATAGACAAGCAGAGAAGGAAATGCTGTCATTGCCACAACATGGTTGAAACGTGAGGACCTTACACAACGTGAAATAATCCAGAGATAAAACAGTAAATATCGTACGGTTCGATTCACACACAGGACAGAAATAAATGCCTGGAATGGAAAGCAGACTCATGGCTGCCGGCGCCCAAAGGGAAGACCGGAAACATGGATTTGTGTAGAGATTCAGTTTGTAAGATGAAACTATACAGTGCTGTAAATATGTCCAACATGGCTGACCATTTCAAACAAGTAAGACAAGAGTGTTACATCTAACACTTTTAAATGTGTTTTAAATGGTTTAGAACAAAATGGCTTTTTGATGTTGTTGTTGTTGTTTTCTTTTTTTATTATTAATTTATTATTGTTACATCTCAATGGTTATCCCATCCCTTGTGTCCTCCCATTCTTCCTTCCCTCCCCTTTTCCCCTTACTCCCCTCTCCTATGACTGTTCCTGAGGGAGGTTACCTCCCTCTGTATATGCTCATAGGGTATCAAGTCTCTTCTTGGTAACCTGCTGTCCTTCCTCTGAGTGCCACCAGGTCTCCCCCTCCAGGGGACATGGTCAAATGTGAGGCACCATAGTACGTGAGAAAGTCATATCACACTCTCCACTCAACTGTGGAGAATGTTCTGACCATTGGCTAGATCTGAGTAGGGGCTTAAAGTTTACCTCCTGTATTGTCCTTGGCTGGTGCCTTAGTTTGAGCGGGACCTCTGGGTCCAAATCTGCCTATCATAATGTTCTACTTGTAGGTTTCTAGGACCCTCTGGATCCTTCTACTTTGCTATTCTCCCATGCTTCTCTCATCTAGAGTCCCAATAGGATGTCCTCCCCTCTGTCCCAGTTTCCTGGTAAATGAAGGCTTTCGTGGGACATGCCCCTTGGGCTAGTATGCAGATATAAGTGAGTATATACCATTTGATTCTTTCTGCTTCTGGGTTAACTCACTCATTATGATCATTTCTAGCTCAATCCATTTATCCACAAATTTCGGGAATTCCTTGTTTTTAATAGCTGAATAGTATTCCATAGAGTCTATATACCACAGGTTCTTTATCCATTCTTCTACTGATGGACACTTAGGCTGTTTCCATGTTCTGGCTATTATGAATAAGGCTGCTATGAACATGGTAGAACAAAATGGCGCCGTGTTCTCCAGGAGGTGTACAATATGGTTCGTACTGAAAGTGGCTGACAGGCGACATATCTCACAGGTAAGACTGTCAAGTCCTGGCCAACAGAACTGCAGGGTAAACAGAGCCAGCCTGACTGATAGATGTGCAGGTTTCTGTGCAGGGATGGCTGGTGTGAAAACAAAAATGAGGCATGTTCAAGTCTTGCTTGGCATTTAACAGAAATAATACGCATATGTAAAAGGCACATTTACAAGTAACTCTGAAGAAAAACTAATCTGGAATGCAAAGAGGAAGCCAAAAATATGCAGCACAATAAAATTTATAAATTCCCTAAATCCTCCAAAAATGGACATTAAATGTTTCTATTCATTCATTTATTCATTCATTCATTCTTGGAGTTTTGCTCTGGCATTTTCTAAAATGCAAACCATTTCCCGTCTTATCTGAGTTATATGTATGTTTGTCCTGATTCCCAGTCACTGAGCGATGGAAGAGAATTGTGCTAACATGCTTTAGTAACCCCAGGAGCTCCTGGAGGCTTCTGGCAGTTTTCCCCAGCACTAAGTAGCACATAGCGGACACTTGTGCTGTTGGAGTCCTTATGCTTAGCATTTACAGCTTTGAGCTACCAGCTATCACACACTAACCTTAAAAGGGATTTTACCTCTACACATGCCTTCTCCCTCTGTGTTATGGTTCTAATTCCTTGCATAAACGGGAGCTGGCTTACCAAGCAGTAGTGGAGTGATGGAGATGACAGTGATAGTGTGTGTGCTGAGAGAGCACGTAGCTGACATTCCCTGTGTGTCACTGTATGCTAACCACTGTTCTAAGTGAAGCACAAAGTCCCAGCTCACCTAGAGCAGGTCCACACCCATCTCTACTTTGCAAATGAAACCAGAGGCGGAGTGCTAAGGTTCCCCTAAGCCATACAGGCAGCATGCGTGCACCTTGCCCAGGGCCCTGCCCCACAGCCAGCAAGGACTGCTTGCCAGGAAGCGCAGCTTGCTTTAAGCATGCTGTTTTCCATGAAGGAACAGCTGACACTAGCACGTGGCTGCTCTAACATCTGTTTTGATTGTTCCAAAGCTTTGTCTTTCTACTCTTCTTGGTTTCAGGCAGCATTCTGTTCTAAAGCGATCCGTTCCTACTACACAATTCTTCAGTTTGTATCTTCAGATATAAATATTCATTTGGGAGCCATACAAAGGAGAGTGTTTGTTTTCTACCTAGATTTCCTGAACACAGGAGCCTGGGCTGGGGCAGGGCATGAGTGGCTAAGTGCTGGTTTAGATCCCCACAGCATTCATGCATCAGTCAGATAGGGCCATGGCGCCTCTCATCCCAGCAATGGAGATGGGGCAGAGGAAGACAGAAGCTTTGCTGGAGTTTGCTGATCTGCATCCTAGATCCACTTTCATCAAGAAACCCTTCCCTTCCCCAAGGAAGTAAAGCAGAGAGTGACAGAACAGGATTCCCAAAGTCCTCCTCTGGCCACTGCATGAATGCCCACATATACTGTCATACACCACACACATGTACAATGCACACAAACATATATGTAACACACAGACACAACACATCACACAAAAGACTTTTTTTTTTTTTGTCTCTGATACAACTCAAGGACTGTTCACAGACACATAATCCCAAACAAGTCAAACAAATGCAGCAATGGGAACATGCACACCTGTGGATGGCGGTGCAGTAATGGAGGCTGAGGTGGCAATGGATGCTGCTGTAGGCAACAGAAGCTAGTGCAGCAGTGAAAGCAGCTGCAGCGATGGACACTGGGGGTTTCCATGGTAGCCAATGTCGTCACCCTCCCCCCTGCCCCTTGGATGGCAAATAATGACTTCTCTGCTTTCAAAGAAGACTGAAGCACTTCCAGAAAGCCCCCTGCCATGCTGAATTTCCTAAGCCTCATTCAAAGGCAGACGGCAGTGCCAAAGAAGCCAGAAGACAGGCTGGACCGCTGGAGCCTGGCAAGGTGAAGCAGCCCAGGGTCCCCTGGATGTGAAAAGAATAGCAGCTTTGCTTGCTTCCTTGCTTTCAAGTTGGTCTTTGCAGAAATACTGTAAATGATGGATCTGCCCATTTAAGAGCGGGTTTGGAAGAACATGTTACTAAAACATATCCAGTGGCTTCTTCCCTCCAATGGTTAGCCACTGTATACAGCTGGAGGGAGACAGCCCCGGGGAAGTCTGAAGGGCCTCCAGGTAATGACAAGGCACACACCACTATACATGCCATCAAATCATCATCCTGGGAAACAAGGACTCATGAACAGTAGACAACACAGCATGTCACTGGTGAGAAGGAGGACTATGCCTGTTGCTAAAATCCCTTCCCTGTGGGAGAAGTAAGAAAATCCTCCCAGCCCAGCGAGGTGGTGCAGGCTCGGGAAGCAGAGGCAGGTAGGCGGATCTTTGTCAGTTGGAGGCCAGCC
This sequence comes from Acomys russatus, assembly GCF_903995435.1. NCBI lineage: Eukaryota > Metazoa > Chordata > Mammalia > Rodentia > Muridae > Acomys > Acomys russatus. The sequence goes on from NC_067145.1 coordinate 42,417,997, forward strand.
TGGTCTACAAAGTGAGTTCAAGACAGCCAGGGCTACACAGAGAAACCCTGTCTTGAAAAACAAACAAACAAATATTACTCCTTTTCCTAAAGTCCCAAAGACAAGCCAAGGTATGATTCCACCAACAAAACTTCACTCTGGAAAGCCAATGAGTCTATAATGGCTTCCTTACAGAGCATTAGTGACAGGCTAGTTGCTGCAGAGTGGGGACTTCCCCGACAAAAGACAACACCAAAAAGTCTTTACCCGGCAGAGAGGATGGCTTTTCCATAGCTGTCCCCTCTATAGATGGAGACCCCTGTCCCATAGTCTCCTCTAGGCACTCCCCGGGCCAAGGGCAACTGGGGCAGCACTGCATCCAACAGGTTGCATGGAGTGGCTGTATGCTCCTGTCATGCTCCCATGACCCTGCCTGCCTCTCTATGACAGGGTGGGAACGGACAACGAGCCCAACTGGGAAGACCATATGCAAGTGAGTACAGCTGCACTCCCAAAGATGGCAGCTATGTGGCTTGGAAGAAAGCCCTGAGCAATGCTTTTCACTATCATTCAGTAGCTGCCTAAACCCAGTTTAAAGTCATGATTAACTGAGACGGGGGCGGGGGTGAAAATGGTTTCATTTATGATCTATTGCAACTTAAAAGTAAACTATTTCCATTATTAATTTTTGTGTTCTTCCTATAGTTAGTGAGGCCGACCCTCAAGAAACAGGGTTCTAGGACACACACACACACACACACACACACACACACACACACACACACACACACGGGTTCCAGGACACACACACACACACACACACACACACACACACACACACACACACACACACACACAGAGCAGAACACTCATGGGATTTGATCTTATTTGGGAAATATAGGGCATCTCAGAGTGAGTGAACCCAACTTTTCCAGACCCGTTGCTACCAACAGCCCCAGAGGCTTGCTAAACATAAATCCTTAATGCTTGTTTCTTTTAAAATTGAAATATTCCTCTTAACTACACCACAAGCTCAGTATATCTCACACTTACACTCAATAGATCACCTGTTCCCCTGCGGTAATGGTTTATAAGCAACAGAGGCACTTTTTTCACTCTTCACTTGATTTTGTTCCTGAACAGCAAGCCCTATGCTACACGGTTTGGTGCTGTAAGGAAAATTAAGTGGCAACACAAAGCCACAGGCACAAAAGAGACACAAATAGGAAGTCACTAAAACCTGTGCTGTGCTCCAGCAGCTCACAACTCACACATCTCATATGCTTTCATTCTAAGCAGGGCATCATGAGACATTTTATAATCTCAATTATTTTTTAGAATGTAAAATAATACAAGCCATCAGAAATTAATGTGAATAATACAATGATATCCAAGTTAATTTAAATGAAGTATTCTCACATGTGGATAAAAGTCGTAACACAGAAACTTCCCCAACTGCCTTTGATAGTTCGATGTCTCTGGGTCTCTTGATAAAATGGAAAATCTCTCCTCTTGTCTAAAGCCACATATCTCCCTCGTTGAGATATGTCTTTTCAAACATGTTCCCAGTGACATTATTAAACAATAATGACCACTTTTTTTGTTCAGTTTTCTCATTTTTACTGGCAACTCCCCTCACTATTGGCCATGTGAAAACCTTTCCTCAACCCTGAGTTCATCTCCAGCAATGACCCAACCTTCGGCACAAGTTTAGCTCTCTGCATCTTTATCTGCTTATGTCCATCCCCTCCTCAGTGCACAGCAGCAGGACAGCCATCACCCTCCCTCCAGGGAACAGACATTGCAGCAGTGTCAAATGCAGGGCACTTTCAGGTCATGCATGCATCCTTTTGCAGATGCAGTACTGCTGACAGTTCCCTCCTTCATCAGACTCTTTGGCATCTTACTGTTAAGTCCAGTTCTCTTCTTGCTGCCTTTGGTCCTTCAGTCCTGAACTCAGGCTCTTCTCCTTCCTGCACTTAACCAACTGGAGTTTTCAGAGCTCTCTCTATCTCTCTCTCTCTCTCTCTCTCTCTCTCTCTCTCTCTCTCTCTCTCTCTCTCTCGCTCTCTCTCTCTCTCTCTCTCTCTCTCTCTCTCTCTCTCTCTCTCTCTGTGTGTGTGTGTGTGTGTGTGTGTGTATGTGTGTGTGTGTGTGTGTATTCTCTCTCTACTTGGTTTTTATATTGTTTTCTAATTTTTGTCCAAGTGTCAAGACCATCTGAATAGTTTCTAACTGCAAATGCTGGGTTAAAAACGTCTTTTCTTTCTACCCCAGATTTCTATCCTGTATAAATCGGAAGTTGACTCTTCTCCCTGCTATTCCTACTGAAGTGCACAGAAGTCTCTGCTGCTACTTCGTGGCATTAGCACAACTGCCCCATACATGGTTTTCTAGGTCGCATGCCTCCAATTATTTCCCATACACCTGTCTTTGTAATCACTCTCAATTTCACAGACTAAAGGTTAAAATAATAAAAAGTCTTTGGAACACATACTGAAAATAACTCTACAGACAGTTTATGATGAGTATATCTTACAACCAAGCAATTGCTTTCAAAAACATGTTTGGTGACTAAAATATTCAGAATATTTGTTGACTAAAGGCTACATGAAATTACTATATAATAATAAACATAAAACTGAAACCCAGAAAAATAAGAATAACTGCATTATAAATCAATTTAGATCAGTCTAAGAAAATATTAAGAAAGATGCAAATTGCGGATGTTGAAATGATTCAGTGGCTAAGGGCACTGATTGCTTTTATAGAAGGACCTCAGTTCAGTTCCCAGCACTCACATGGTGGCTGACAAACATATATAATTACAGTCCTGGTGAATTTGATGCTCTCTTCTATCCTCCCTGGGCATCAGGCACACATGTAGTACACAGACATCTGTGTTGGCAAAATGTGCACAGACGTAAAATAAAAATAAAGAAAAAGAAAGATGAAAGTTGTGAAATAACTTACATGATTTAAATTTTATGAAACTCAACAATATAAAAACTTATTATTAATAACCTATAAATATGTAAAGCAGCAAATGACACAAATAAACAACATAAAATTCAGGCTCTTAACTGCATTATATTAGGTGACCTGGATGAAGCAGCTTGAGACTGATCTGTCTTGTTTAAGCATCCTCATCAGGGATGTTCTACTTAAAAAAGTAATGAAATACAAGTTAAAAAAAAATTCAGGCTCCTGGCTACCTTTTCTTGGGTTAGTGTAAGAACAGGTAGAGGTACACTGTAGTGGATGTAAATGTGTTTTTGTTTTTGTTTTTAGATCCCAAGTGTGGGATGTGTAACAGACTTGTGTGAGGGCGTACAGTATTTGTCTGCTGAAAACAAACTTGTGAGAAAACAGGTGATGTTTGTCCACTGGAAGAGGAACCACCTCTTGCAGGGGCATGGTCTTTGCCAACTGATAAACATCGTAGTATGGAATATATATATATATATACATAAGCCACAACAAGGGGGTTGGCTTTTTTGGCTTTTTGGTCTTGGCATCATTTCCTATTGTTTGACTGTTCATTGCTCCACTTGGAGACACTCCTAGAGAGAACCTCTCCAGAGAACACTTCGAGATTCCAGCTGCTGTGGTTGCAGTCACCTTGCCTGAATTGCTGGTTTGCTGTTTCACAAGTCTACTGGAATCCTGCCTATGAAGAATGGAACCGCTCCAAGGAACTGAGTCTAAAAAGGTCTACGTCTCCTGTTCCCATTAGCCTCTTTTCTCTCCTATATAGGATATGTGGGTTGGAAGGGAGGTATAAGCATCAAAGAGCCCCAAATAAAATAGGTTTGAAAAAGTTCAAAGCCTACTGTACACAATAGATTTCTTTTGTTCCCCACAAATTATACTATTTCCCTCCCCCAACTCCTCCCAGATCCTTCCCACTGACTCGGCTTCATGTTCTTCCTCTCCTCTCTCAAAACACACATTTAAGGAAGCCAACTCAAACAAATTAAAAATAATAAAACAAAAAATACCAAACAACACACACATTCAAACCAAAACCAAACAAAGCAAAACAACAACAAGAACATGGAGTCTATCTTGTGTGGCCAAGTGTTTCTGGGCATGGGGCCTGCCCTGAAGAATGGCTGATATATCTAGTGATGCGTGATTAATCTGTCTTTTCCTTTCTCAAAAGGTATCAGTTGCAAATAGCTTCTTGTTTTGAGAGGATCTTAGTGTCTATTTCCTCTTTTCACTGCTAAGGTTTTCTCCAGTTTGAACCTGTGCAAGGTTTGTACACATTGTCAGAGTCTCTATGAATCCATATAAGTATTGGCCCTATTGTATCTGGAAAGTGCTGTTTCCTTGGAGCCATACACCACTTCTGGCTTTACCAAATCTTTCTGCCTCCTCTCTCACATGGATCCATGAGCCTTGAAGGGATGGGGTTTGATAAAGACATCTCATTTAGGGATGAGTGCTCCAAAGTCTCCAACTCTCTGAACATTGACAGTTGTGGATCTTTATGTCAATTTTAATCCACTACAAGAAGTGGCTTCTCATGTTAGGACTGGGCAATGCCCTGCTCTGTGGGTATAGCAATAGGTCATTAGAAATCATTTTATTGCTATGTTCCTTAATCAGAATAATAGTGTTAGATTTTTCCCTAAGCCTATGACCTATCTAATCTCACGTTCTTGACCACTTTAACAATGTCAGGTATGGGTTCCATCTCATGGAGTACACTTTATATCCAAGCAAAGAGTGGTTGGTTATTCACATAACATTTGTGCCACTACTGCCTCAGTGTGTCTTGAAGGCAGGTTACTGTGGTAGGTTGCAATGGTTTTATCTGGATGACAATGATGACTTCTTCTTCCTCTGGTAGCATGGAAAGCACCTTCCAGCACCACGAACACTAATCAATAGAGGAGAAGTTTCTAGTGGAGCACCAGCTTGATTTCTCCATGTTTGATAATTTTAGCAAGTAATGTCTTCAGCAGTTGTGTTTTAAGGCTGGATGGGGAGACAACCAATATCCTTGGCAATAGATTGTGATGTCTAAGGGATGGTCTATGGGACCCCTTTGATCAAAGTCTCAATAAGATGTAACCCATTTATAACACAGAAGGTCTTATTTGGTGGCATAGATGTCTAGTTGGAGTATTGTCTGCCCTATTATATGGTGACTTTTTTTAAATCCCTTTTATACATGTACGTATCTTAGGAAGCTTCTACAATAGTAGGTTTCCCTACGGCTTTTCAAACGGCCTTTGATGTTAATCGTCCCTCCTCATATTTCCTCCTTTACTCTACCCTCCCATTACCCTTCCTACTTAATCCTCCTAGTTTCCTCTTTATCTAGTCTCCCCCCAACATAATATTTTTACTAACTTTGTGGGGGGGACTTTCACACAATGCACACTGATTATATTTGCTTCACCCTCACACCTTTGTAACCCCTCTGTAAAAAAAAGTCCAGTTTGTATTGCCATATACTTGCCTAGAGCGTAGTCAAACTCCTAGTGGGTAGCCTCTTAAAGAATGCCGAGTCCTTCCCCAGCCCACACCTCACCAGAAGCCATCGGCTGTGAAGAGCTACACTTCAGCATCTTCATCACAATTTTTAAAAGAGTCTTCAATAGCTTGATGTCCGGACTTTTTCTCTTTTTGGAGGAGGGGGGATTAAGGAGTTTGTCACAGAAACCTTCAGTGTCCCTCATTTTCAGCTATGAGTCTGCAGTTATTGACACACTACGAAAGAAGCTTCTTTGTCCATAACAGCTGGCGGCAGCACAAGTCATACACTTCCACAGGGTTCTCACTGGCAGCATGAATTATGGGCATCAACATGGCCTCTGGTTGCAGCACAGATTTCCTTTTATCTCTTTATGGCACTATACTCTAGTACATCTTCCTCGGAAGATCCCCTTTTTTTAACAAAGCTAGATACTAGCTTTCAAACATTCAAACTCTTACTATACAAAAGAACATCTTCATTATGTGCAGGGTATTATTAAATATAAAAGTACTATTTTTGATTAAAGAAGTCATATAGAAAAAAGTCAAGTTTCAGAATAAAGAGAGGTTTTAATGTAAAAGACTTCCTATGTAGAGTATCTGTAACCATAAGGTTATTGTCTAATTCAAATGCTGATTTCTATATCTCCCTCCTTCCATATCTGATTGCAAACCTTGTTCTGAGAAGCTCCTGTCTCAAAGTTGTGTAAACACTGCTCACCAATTGTCCACTGGTATGCCAATAAAGCAGCTTATAGCCAATCACTGAGCAAGGGAAAGAAGAGAGCTGGACTTCCTGCCAGACAAAGGAGGAGGAGAGAGAGGAGAGGTAGGGAATTCAGTCATGAGCAGAGGGCCAGGAAACATCAGGAGAGAGGAGCTGGAGCAGGAAAGCTACAAAGTGTAAGTATCACTGTGATGTGCTTCAAGAGGAAGCCAAATTAGCTTAGAGGGTTAAGATTAGGGTTATTACTGCTTAGTTCTTGTTCTGTGGAGTTTATTATTAAGCAAATATAAAAGAGTTTCAATTATTTGTGTAATAGCCAGGTTAAGATAGCAACAGAAACAACTACAGTTTTATAAAACTAACATTAACACATATCAAAGAACTGTTTAATAAGAATAAAGAAAAGAAAAACATATCAGTATAAAACTAAACAAAAGCCTTAGCAGAGTATCAGAAAGGTTAATATGTACATATAGGATTTTCAATCTCATTAGACATCAGAGAAAAGTCATTGTTATTGTTGGTCTCATGTTGCCCAAACTGGCTGAGAGCTCACTGTGCAGCTGTGGATGACCTTGATCCTTCTGTCTCCACCTCCCAACTGCTGTGATTACAATCACACACTATCACACCCACCTGAGGAAAGTAACTTTTAAGTAACAAATAAACAACCTAAAAAATCAAATTCATAAAAGCAGAGAATAAGATGTCAGTTGCAAGGGCCTAGGCAGAGGAAATGGGGGTACGTGGGGGAAAGGTTGATCCAAAGACACAATCTTTTAGTTAGATGAATAAATTCTGATCGTTAGAACAGGAGCGTATTGACACACTTAGCTAACAACAAAGTAGCATGACATGAGAACAGTTGGAAGTCTTCATATCTTATCAGGGCACAAAAAAGTGGGAGTGAGTGGTTAAATAGCTACTTTAGTTAGCTTGATTTGGTCAATCAAATCTCTCTCTCTCTCTCTCTCTCTCTCTCTCTCTCTCTCTCTCTCTCTCTCTCTCTCTCAAAGCAACATGTTATAGACCATTAATAGATAATTTTTCATTAAAACTCAAAAGTTAAAATAACTTATGTGTCCAGCAAAAATAAATAAAATAACTATCAATCTAAATTCAAGTGAGAATATAGAATTTTTTAAGCCTTATGAAGAACTCACAGATATGTAAATGAATGTCAGCTGGGAATGATATAGACATATCATCTAAACATGAGAATAATGTAGCTAGTTGAGTCGGCTAGCCCATGCCTGTAATCCTATCTACTTAGAATGTTGGAGCAAGAAGATCACAAATTCAAGGCCTTCCTGGGCTATGGTGTAAGTTTTAGTTAACCTAGGCACCTGTGCAAGAAGCTGTCTCAAGATCAAATATAAAAACAAACTGCGGACATAGCTCACTGATTGGGTTACCTGGTTCAGCCCTCACTATTGCAAAAACTTAAGATAAAGAAGAAAATAATATAACTTACTAACCAATTATTTCAAACCAGCAAATACCTGTACATATTTGACCGAAAGGTGTGTGTACATGACTCAATATAAAAACAAAGTGTTTTTATGCTATAGTGTTAGCATTAAACCTAAACTTTAATAAAAGTAAATGTTCACCTATATTACAATGGGGAAATAAATTATGTTAGATCCATATAACAGAGTTATATACAATGAAAATAATCTAATATTGCAAGCAGCAATACGGATGTGTCTTTCAACCACACAAGTAATGGTGAATAAACTTTGTCATACATTCTGAATCCTTTTATTTATAATAAAAACTAAAATAGGAAATGTATTATATACTGCTAAAAATCAGAACATTTGCTGAATTGAGGGAACACAGAAAAGGTGATGTTTGGGTAAGGTACACAAAGCTTTTTAAAGCTCTGGTAATTTTTTCCTATTTCTTGCGCATGGTAGCATCTATGTAGGAGTGTTGAGTAGGAGTAGTGTCTTTGTAACAATTCACTGTACTCAATTCCTATGGCTGTGTGCTTTTATGCATGTTTTACAACTCATTGGGAAACATAACACTATACTGCAGCCTCCCACTGCCCCCCAAATATTTCTAGTTCTTTCTCCTTTTACCTGTGATATCAATTCTGATTTCTAAAACTTATCTAAAAGAACCATAACATAGCATCTATTCTAATTTTGGTGCAGAGAAGATATCTGTGCACTAAAATAGAAGGACAAAGCTGGATAATAAAAGCAATTCTACAAACATCACATCAAATTCAGAATGTATTTGCATGCACTAAATTCTTGGCTGCCTCTCAAGTATTTAGAAACTGAAGATACATTTGCATATCCCCAGTGAGATTTTGGAGAGTTTTTCAATGTAATTAGCAAATCAGCTAAAGATTAAAGGGCACAGGGCTAAACCAGGAGGCAAGGACTATACTGCCTCCTAAACACTAAATTAAAGCCAACTGCTTTATTTCCAAATGGCAGTGAGCTTTAGTTTTATTGTGGGCAGAAAATAAAATATTATTTACCATTTGCATAGAAAAATCATCTTAATTGGTATAATTACTATCATTCTCAGATTTAAAAAATATGGAAAATGTATTTTTTAAAAAACAATTCTTGTGATTCTACAAAAAGCTTCAAAATGCATATGCCCTTAGTTCACCATCTAAATACAAAATGTTTTTAAAGATAACAAAAACAAAATGTTTAACATACAAGAATGTTATCAAGATGGCAATTGCGTGTGAAGGTGAAGTACTTGAAACAGGCTTTCTTGCTGTGCGTTAAAGTCCTTCTGAGTCTGTGGGTCAGCACATCCACAGTCCTGATGTGTCCTCAGTGTGAGCTCCAGAGGATGAAGTACCCTGTGCGCCCACCAGACCTCAAAGCAGCAACACAAACATCCAGTGAAATTACACATTTTAGGGAACATAGCCATGTCTCCTTTCAGGGTTCTCAAATTTGTAAGTGAGCAGACACGAACACCCAACAGGTGCCCTAGGCTTTATGGAAAGCAATTTGTAAAAGGAGAACAGAGAATGATGTCCAATAAAATGCACCCGAAATCCATAAGGGTAAGGTATTTAGGACCCCGAGAAACTCTCGAAAGTACCACTCAGTCTACAGAATCAGAGAGAAATCAATCCTCTCAAGGAACGCTGGGTCAGCAGCACAAATACTGAGAGGAAACAAGTTGGTTTTTTTGTTTTTTTTTTTGTTGTTGTTTTTTTGTTTTTCTGTTTTTATTGTATTTTAGGTAAAACAAAAAAAAATTTTTTAAATGTTTATTTATTTATTTTTATTAATTTATTCTTGTTACATCTCAATATTTATCCCATCCCTTGTATCCTCCCATTCCTTCCTCCCCCCCTCCCATTTTCCCCATTATCCCCTCCCCTATGACTGTTCCTGAGGGGGATTACCTCCCCCTGTATATTCTCATAAGGTATCAAGTATCTTCTCAAAGAAATCATAGAAGAAAATTTCTCCCAATCTAAAGAAAGAGATGCCTATAAACATACAAGAGGCCTACAGAACACCAAATAGAATTGACCAGAAAAGAAAAACTGCCCACCACATAATAATCAAAACACAAAACATGCAGACAAAGAAAATATTAAAAGCTGCAAGGGAAAAGGGCCAATAACATTTAATGGTAAACCTATCAGAATTACACCCGACTTCTCAGCAGAGACCATAAAAGCCAGAAGGGCCTGGACAGAGATCCTGCAAACCCTAAGAGACCACAGATGCCAGGCCAGACTACTTTACCCAGCAAAATTATCAATAACCATTGATGGAGAAAACAAAATATTCCAGGACAAAAACAAATTCAAACAGTACCTATCCACAAATCCAGCTTTACAGAAGGTACTAGAGGGAAAACTCCATCCCAAAGGGTCAAGCTACAACCAAAACTACCCAGGAAATAGATAACTATCCCATGGCAAAAACACAACTACACAAACGTTCGACTGGAAACAACACCAAAATTAAGACTCTTAATAGTCACTGGTCATTAATATCTCTCAACATCAATGGCCTCAATTCTCCAATAAAAAGACAACAGACTAACTGAATGGGTGCATAAACAAGATCCAACATTCTTCTGCATTCAAGAAACACATCTCACCCATAATGAAAGGCATTACCTCAGGGTAAAAGGTTGGAAAAAAATATTCCAAGCAAATGGTCACATGGATAAATGGATTTAGCTAGAAATGATCATAATGAGTGAGTTAACCCAGAAGCAGAAAGAATCAAATGGTATATACTCACTTGTATCTGCATACTAGCCCAAGGGGCATGTCCCACGAAAGCCTTCACTTACCAGGAAACTGGGACAGAGGGGAAGGCATCCTATTGGGACTCTAAATGAGAGACGCATGGGAGAATAGCAAAATAAAAGGATACAGAGGATCCTAGAAATCTACAAGTAGAACATTATGATAGGCAGATTTGGGCCCAGGGGTCCCGCTCAAACTAAGGCACCAGCCAAGGACAACACAGGAGGTAAACTTTAAACCCCTTCCCAGATCTAGCCAATGGTCAGAATATTCTCCACAGTTGAGTGGAGAGTGTGATATGACTTTCTCACGTATTCTGGTGCCTCACATTTGACCACATCCCCTGGAGGGGGAGACCTGGTGGCACTCAGAGGAAGGACAGCAGGTTGCCAAGAAACAAGTTTTTTTAAGTGTACTAGTACTTTAAATTTTTTGTACAATGTGCTCTAATGATATTGACCACCTCTTTCTTCAGCTCTTCCCAGATCCACCACTCCCTTTCCTATCTACCCAAATGTGAGTGCTGCTATGTTTTTAACCTGTGAGGAGCAACTTGCGCTATCCACAGACTACACTCTCAGAGAAAACTGACTCTCCCTCTCCCAGCAGCAACAATTGCTGAACATGCTGGCAATTAGTCTGTCTTGGGCTTGCATCACTTTTGTGGATGCTGTTGCTTATTTTGGAGTTGATGAACAGCAATGTCCCATAGATTCCCTAAACATTATAGGCTAATGTCAATGCCAGAACTTGTCAATGCCGGTAAGAACCTATTTTTGAGGACATCACATACTTAGGCAACAGAACATGGAGGAGTCAAGCTGGGTCTGACTGAGATTCTTCATCCATACTAGCTAGCTTTGAAGTAGTGGAGGCTACAGTAAACACCATAAAGTCATCATCAGTCATACCCAGGTGCAAACCCTGTGACCTACAATGATGATTAACATGGAAAGGCACACCCACTGGTACAACAGTGGCATGAACTCTATGGGAGTAATCAATAATTTCTGACAGGGAGCAACTTTAGACCCCCTTTTTGAAGATGGGACTGCCAGATATCTAAATGCATATGAGCTCTACTGAAGCATGATTCATCTTTATTTTTAAATTTTATAAGAAGACGAGATGGGGAAAGAATGAGAAAACAGACAGCAAGAACAAAAGCAAGAGTGAAAAAAGAGAAACAAGAGGAAAGGAGGGCATCAAATAACTGAAAAATTTATAACCCAAATATATTTCATATGTATGTTTCATATATGAGAAATCCTAATAAAGTCACAAAAGACTAATATGACTAACAAATTCATCAAGGATACAAAATGATAAAAATAATTCCATTAAAATACCATCAAAGACAATAAAAGCTTAAAAACAAATTCAACAAAATAACCTCAAAACCTGTACTCTTAAAGTCACAATGGAGTATTACTCATCTGTTAAAAACAATAACATCATGAAATTTATAGACAGAAATTTGTACCTCATTCTGAATGAGGTAACACAGACCCAGAAAGACACACATGGTATGTACTCAGACATAAGCGGACATTAGCTGTCAAGTAGAAGACAGTGATGATCCACACAGAGGGGCAATGTAACAAGGAGGGCTTAAGTAGTGAGAATTGTGAAATTTCGGCTTCTTTAAAAAACACAGGTGTGGGGATATGGGGCTGCTTCTGCAGCAGCTGACTATGATTTGCCTCATGCTCTAGCAGGGATGTGGTAGTTTCCATGAGTGCATGACATTAGGAATTCTGGGGACTTTTCAGAGGATATATAAATGCCAGAGCCCCCATAGGTGTGGCTGGTTGCTGGGTGGGTGCTATTGGTTGTGGTTTGTTAACTAGTCATGCACAAAGAAGAAACAAGAAGAAAAAAATAGATATCCTGATGTTGAAGATCAAACTTTCCCTAAGGAACTTGATGCCCCTAATCAGCAGGAAATTGTCTAACAATAACATTGCCTCCTTCCCACTTCTCCATTTTTTCTCTCCTAGCTAGTATTAGTGGGGTGAAAGGGAAGAAGTGAAAAAAAAAAGTAGAGAAGGATAGAAGAGAAAATGGAACCCACAAAGTAACAAATGCCAGTTGCAGAGGCATACAATGATCTCCCCAGAAAGGAGAAATAGCATATGTTTTACAAATGAACTGAGGGCTGGTAGGGTTGGGGACAGGAGGGTTCAGGTTAGGGGTAGAGAGGGAGAAAATACTTGGAAAATCTACCATTTTTGAAGAATGAACCAGCTAATCTTAAAATTCATAGGGAAATGTCAGTAATCTAGAGTTGTGGAAACAATCCTGACAAGGAAAATGTAGATGAGTCACAATTCTTAATTTCAAAACTTAACATAAAGCTACAGTAACCAAAGCAGAACAATGCTAACGTCCAATGAGAACCCACTGTGGACACAAGACGGACACATCCATTCAATGGAATACTCAACCATAAACCACTGAATTGGTGATACATAGTACAACACAGTTTCTACACGAGACTAGATAGATATGAAATGCCATATGTGACATAATCCCAATAGGAACAGGAGGCCTAAATTGGGCGACTCCATGAAATAGAGACTAAATGGTATCTTCACATGTTGGGACAGTGTCTTGGTAACAATATACAGTTGCCTTTGGAGGTGGCAAGAATGTTCTGGGACTAGATACTTGTTATAGTTTACAACCTTGTGAATATATAAAAATAGAAGGACCCCTTAAAGTTTAAAGGAAGGAAATATAACAACCATCACGATATTATACAAGTTCATTTGAAGAGACCAGAATACTTAGGCAAGCTGAAAGTACAGGCTCACTAACAATATGAATTCTATCTAAAATACTTTAAAACATGCTGAGACAATAGTATCTAGATTATGCAGATATGTATTTTTTCTAATCATCTACAATGGTTTTAAATAGATTATCAAAAATAGTTCTGTATTATTTACTTCTTTGAAACAGCAGGACTTCCATAAGTTCACAGCCTGCCAGCACTAAAAGTTTTACACTTCCAACTACTTTAAAGATTCCTCAAATAACCATACTTTTAGACATTTAATTTAAAAGCTGCATACCTTGTATACTCTGGGAAAGTACACGCAATTCCTACTAGCCATTCATAAAGTCAGTACTACACCCCAGTAATTTTCTTGCCTTCCCCCCTCATGTAATAGATTAATATCTTTCACTCTGCACAAAAATCAATGCAAAGTTGATCAGAGAAAAATAATTTAAAGCTTGAAATACAGAAATTGCTTTCAGAAAGTATAAGGTAAACACTCCAAGGTACAAGTATCAAGATTACCCCATTGTCCAGCCCCCAACTGACATTTCCTTGGAACCTGTAGGCCACCCTGGCCAGCGGAGCAGGTAGGCTAATAGCAGATCATCACCTCTTTCTCCTCTCCTCCAAATCCATTCCCCTGGGTTCATCCCAGCTTTGTAGCAGACCACCTGCTACCGCCTCCCCTTCCCTCTACTACCATTTCTAGTGGATCACATGAATCTTCTCCTCCAATTTCCTTTCTCTAACTCATCCCACTATCCCATCCCCCAACTCCAGCATGCATTCCCTGTGAATCCACCAGCCAATCTGCCCAGAGAAGCAAGCAGGCCAGCAAAGCAGGTAGGCTACCTTCTGGTCTTCACCTTCTCTTCTCTTCTCTTCTCTTCTCTTCTCTTCTCTTCTCTTCTCTTCTCTTCTCTCTTCTCTTCTCTTCTCTTCTCTTCTCTATATCTGATCCTTCAGTCTCATGCCCTGCTCTGTAACAGACCACCTATATGGTCTCACTCCCTGTCCCCATTCTCAGGGGAATAAACAGATCCTGGTGGAACACCCTACTTTCAGTTCTCCTATGAACCCCCTTAACCCTTTATCTTAGCCCATCCCCAAATACAACTCCAAATACATTGAAACATTGGTACCCCTGGTGGCCACACCAGACACAATCCCAGAGAATTCCTATCTACAGCCACCACACTCTCCTAAGAACCATGGCGGGGGCAGTGGGAGAGGGAAGACTAGGAACAGAACACCTACCCAACAAAGATAAAACAAGATATCAGTACCTAGAATCTTCTCAAACTCAGATGCCTAGACACAGTCAGTAACAGCCAGGTTAAATGTCTTCAGTAGAGCTCAGCAGCCCTACCACAGCAGGCCCTGAGTATTACAAGACAGCCCATGCTCAAGACAAAGACCTTAGCATAGCCTTTATAAATATGATAGAAGTCATAAAGAGGAAATGAATAGATCACTTAAAACAATCTATGAAAACACAAACACTGGAAGATAATTAGTAAGAACAAGACCTAAAAGTGAAAACAGAATCAATAAAGAAAACTCAAACTGAGAGAAATCTGGAAATGGAAAATTTAGGTATTCAAACCCAGGAACTTTAAAGGTAAGCCTCACCAGTAGAATACAAGAGATGGAAGAGAGAATCTCAAGCATTGAAGACATGATAGAAGAAATGGATAACTTGGTTAAAGAAAAAATTAAATCTAAAATAAATAAATGAATAAATAAATAAATGCAGACACAAAATATCCAGGAAATCTGGGATACAATGAAAAGACCAAATCTATGAATTATAATAGAGAGGAAGGAGAAGAAACCCACATCAAAGGCACAGAAAATATTTTCAGCAAAATCATAGAAGAAAATTCCCAAATGTAAAGGAGTTTCCTAACAAAGTACAAGAAGCATACATAACATCAAATAGACATGACCAGAAAAGAAATTCCTTTGGCACATAGTAATCAAACACTAAATGTACAGAACAAAATGTTAAAAAGTATTAAACGCTTCAAGGGAAAAGACTAAGTAACATACATATAAAGTCAGACCTATTTGAATAACACCTGACTTCACAATGGAGACTCTAAAAGCCAGAAGGGCCTGGACACATTTCTGTGGACTCTAAGAGACCACTATGCCAGTCAGACAATTATACCCAGAAACACTGTTAATTTCTTCACATTTAAACAGTACTTATCTATATATACAGCTCAAAAGAAGGTGCTAGAAGGAAAATCAACTTGTAGAGGCTAAACTACATCTGAGAAAACACAAGGAATAAATATTTCCAGACCGGCAAATCAAAATGAAGAACAGAGAACACCACAAGAACAAAATAACATGAGTCAATAAAACAGTGCTCATTGATAAATCTCAACACCAATGTTTCAATTCTCTGATTTAAAAAAAAAAAAAAAAGCACAGGCTAACAGAATGAATGAGAAAACAGGATCTCTCCTTCTGTTGCATCCACCAAACAGCCCTTAAAATCAAGGAGAGACATCATCTCAGAGTAAGAGGATGAAAAAGGTACTCAGAGCAAATGGGCCTACGAATCAATCCAGTGTAGTTATTTCAATACTTGACAAAATAGATTTCAAACCAAAACTAATCAGAAGAGATTTAGAATGATACTATATATTCATCAAAGAAAAAAAACCATCAAGAGGGCACTGCCGTTCTTAACATCTATGTACCAAATACAAGGGCACCAACATTTGTAAAAGAAACACTATTACAACTTATGTCACATACACTGATGGTAGTGGGAAAGAGCAATATTCCACTCTCATGAATAGACAAGTTATCCAGACAAAACCTAAACAGAGAAAGGCTAATGTAAACCAAATGGACCTAACAGATACTTACAGAACATTCCACCCAAAACGTTTGCAAACAAAGGAGACCATCATCAGACCACCTACCCAGTGGGAAAAGACGTTTAAGAATTCTACATCTGATATAGGGCTAATATCCAAAGTATATAAAGAATTTTTTAAAAACCCTCGATATAAAAAACTCAATTTAAAAATGCAGTATAGATCAAAAAGAAGGATTCTGAAAAAAGGAAACTTAAATGGCACATAGATAAATGTTCAACAGCCTTAGCCATCAGTAAAATGCAAAGCAAAACTACTTTGACATTTCATCTTACACTTGTCAGAATGGCTAAAGTCAACAACACAAGGATGTGGAGTAAGGGGAGCACTAATCTATTGCTGGTAGCACTGCAAACTTGTATAGCCACTATGAAATCAGTGTGACACTTCCTCAGGAAGATGGGAATCAATCAGCTCCAAGATCTAGCTACACCACTCTCAGTCACACGCCCAAAAGACACTTCATCCTACCACAGAGACACTTGCTTATTGCTGCTCTATTTATAATAGCTAGAAAAATGGAAACAACCTCGGACAGAACAATGGATAAAGAACGTGTGGTGTACTTACATACTGAAATATTACTCAGTCACTTAAAAAATGAAATCATGAAATTTGCAGGTAAATGGATGGAACTAGGAAAAAAAAACATCCTGAGCAAGGCAAGCCAGAGCCCAAAAGACAAATAGTATATGTATTCTCTTATATGTGAATATTAGCTGTTAAGTCAACAATAACCAAGCTACAATCCATGGAACCACAGAAGTTAGGCACAGAGTAAAGAACTGGGGCAGGTGTACAGATAGATAACCACAAGAAAGGGAAATAGAATAGATAGTTATGGATGGGGGGGGGGGCTTGTAACAGGTTTATCAGGTGGATAAATGGAGGAAAGAGGAGGGAATAGGGGAAGGAATGCAGGGATAGATGACTAAAATTAAGGGGCATTTGAGGGACAATGTGGAAACCTAAGATCGTAGAAGCTTTCTAAATGATACACACACGTGAATATGATTTAAATGAAACTACCAAATAGAAGAGCAGACAGAGCCCCAGATGAACATCTCTTGTCACCAAATGAAGCTTCCAGTACTGTGATTGGGTTAGATACAACTGAGCTGTTGGCCAAAGAGGTCGCATGGGAATCCCCAAACAAGCAAGCTTTTGCCAAGACTATACATTTCTCTACACAAACTGATGGCAAGGTCCCTAAGCAACTCATTGAATATGAAGACGTTGAGATGGTGCCTTCACAGAGCTTTCACCCATGCCTATGTGCTAGTGTTTTGGTACAGGGAAGTACTCTGTACACGACCAAAGGAAAAAATATAAAAACTGATCAGCCACAAAGCTTTTAATCTATGATGATTTCCTGCCTGCAAGAAATGCTAGTGCAATGTTGACACAAACTTTGTGGGAGTAACCAACAAATATCTGATTTGACTTAAGTCTCATTCCATGACATGGAACACCTTGACACTGCTTAGATGACCAAAAACCTGTATAACCGAACACTGCTGTTCTAAAAATAAAATAAAAATTAACAATTAAGTGACTCCTAATGATATTTTATATACATAGTTCAGTGTCTTTCTCAGACATCATCAGAGAATCTTCTTCCATGTAAACATTATCTTCAAAATGTTGAACGTTCGTTCATATGAAGGATGAAAGAAAATACAGAGATCCATAGCCAGACATATGCAGAGATTACTTGGAACACTCAACTCTAAATGTGATGTCTTCCATCAAATCCCTCATCTCAGGGCTCAGGGAATCTAGCAGATGAGGAGGACATTCTCCACAGCTGAGTGGAGAGTGGGGTCTGACTTTCACACGTAATCTGGTGCCCTATATTTGACCACATCCCCTGGATGGGGAGACCTGGTGGTACTCAGAGGAAGGATAGCAGGCTACCAAGAAGAGACTTGATACCCTATGAGCATAAACAGGGGGAGGAAGTCCCCCTCAGTCACAGTCATAGGGAAAGGGAGTAAGGGGAAAATGGGAGGGAGAGAGGAATGGGAGGATACAAGGGATGGGATAACAATTGAGATGTAATATGAATAAATTAATAAAATATAAAAAAAAAAGGACCAGAGAGAATGGAGGACACCGAGAAAACAAAGCTTTTTCAATCAACAGGATTGATACATATATCAGCTCATAGAGACTGAGGCATCCTGCACAGGTGCTGCATGGATCTTCATGAGATGTGGTCTAGATCTGAAACTCCTCCTCCACCCCTGACTCAGCAGCTATCTGCAGTTGGTAAATAGAAGGATGGACAGAGCCCTAACTGAACATCTCTTGCCATCATTTCTCTTTCAAATGAAAACTTAGGTTTTTTTCAAGGGATCTCACCAGGGAAACAAACTACTCTTAACAATAGGCTGCATGCCATGCCCAGCAGTAGAAGGCCACCAGAAAATGAAGTCAACAGCATCTTTGGAGGTTTTTTGTCTCATAATGTTGTGTCAGGTCTTTAAAAAAAATCTTACTTTTAACAATTTTATTACATATATGCGGTATGTGTGTGTATATATATATATATAAAATATATAAAATATATAATATATATATACTTTCTGTACAGCCCTTTGTGTATATATTACGGTTCCAGTTTGCTATTTTATGGGACTCCAGAATGTGCCAACTAGTGGGTCTCTGTGTCTCTGTCTAGTTTTTGTACCTTTTCCTGGGTTCTTTTTTTATGTTTGTTTGTTTTGTCCTACTCCCGTGTGCTAGTTTTTATTTTATCTTATTATATTAAATTGTATTATTGCCCATTTGTTTTCAAATGAGAGACATAAATGTAATGGATCCAGATGGGGGTGGAGCTGGCGAGAAACTGGAAGCAGCAGAGGAAGGGGCAACTATAATCAGGATGTAGTATGTACGGGGAGGCTATTTCCAATGAAAAGGGGAAAAAGATGCAGGTGCTGGCAGGAACCTTCCAAATAGAGGTTTAATAGTAAAGGGAATACTCCCAAGATTTGACAGTGGAAAAGGAAACTACAGCACCATGTGCACAGACAACATAGTGGGAGAGACAATCTTTGATGGCTGTAAATCAGATGGGATTAATATCTAGAATATATAAAGAATTCCCTAAATTAAATACCAGCACTCCCACGAAATTACAGATAAATAAAATGGAATGAACAGATGGTTCTCAAAATAATAAATGCAATTGGCTAATAAATATTTTAACTGTTAAATATCTCAGCTATCGGGTAAGTGAAAATTAAGCCAGTTTGAGATTCTATTTCATCCCAGTCAGAACAACTACCATATATATATTCCATGACATTACAGGTGGTTGTGGTCACCACCGAGCTTGTAGTATTGTACCAAGGTTACTCAACTGAGGAATGGAATCACAGCCTTGCAGCAATACTGAGAGTGCCAAAAACATTACATCAAGTTTCAGAAATTAGCTTGGAATTCACCACTTGACTCTGTCTTTGTAGGCTGTTTAATATTTCCATGTATACTCTGAGTACATACTTAATTCTGTCATATGCTTACAATGACAAGTTCGATGTAAGAAAATTGGTGAATTATTAGGAAAGCATTTCGTGAGGCATCTGCAAGGCAAGACAGAAATGTGAGGAAAATTAAGGGGACATTGAAATAAGCCCTTCTCCCTGGGACATAGTTTGCATTTCCTGCTGGCTAAGAATCAAGAAGCTTCAATGAGACAGATGAAATCAAATTTGCCCATGGAGATACCACTTGTCTTCCTAGCATCTAAATAAAAATGCAGAAATCAACAGACCATGCTTACCTAGGGTCATGGTACTTGCAAGCTTAAGTTTAACCCTAACAGCAGTCCTCTCTCATTCCTATGCCTAAACAGTGCACCTCATCAAACCAGATTACAATTTCACATACACAAAGAAATTGTTTAAGACAAAGAAAATAGGTAAAATTGGCATGTATTCTTACTCTCAAACCTTATTTTTTAAATTTGGCTTAATCTTTAAGACTATTGTTTTATGTTTTCCGTGTGTGTCAGTATCTATATGTTGTCCCTTCTTAAGTCATTTATTCAAAGGATGTAATTTACAGCATGATTTTTTTAAACTGAATATAGATTTTCTTCATACAACATATATGCATTTTATGTGTTTCTTGTACTTTTTCTTTGGCTATCTTTTTTCTAATTGGTTTCTCTTATTCTTGTTTATTTGTTTCTATTTTAGCTTATTATATTATTGTTATTTATTTTGTCTTTTTAGAAGCCTGATTGTTTCCTAATGTGTGTGTGTGTGTGTGTGTGTGTGTGTGAGAGAGAGAGAGAGAGAGAGAGAGAGAGAGAGAGAGAGAGAGAGAGAGAGAGAGAGAGAGGTGGGTTTGGGTACATGGAGAAGTGGAGAGAATAGGGAAGAAGTTGGGGGAAAACAAACCATAATCAAAATACATCCTATGAAGAAAATCTATTTCAGTTTTTAAAATCTTGCTGTAAGTTACACCCTTTGAGTAAATAATGTAAGAAGGAAAAAATCACACACAAACTATAAAGACATCTATTTTAGAGCTCGGTCTGACAGCCCCATGCCTGCTTATGCCGGAAGCACATCCTTAATACGAGCACCGACTCCACCTCATTCTGAATAGTTCTCTGTGTTTTGGGGGTGTAGTCAGTATCTGTGAACTGAGATTCCCTAAGCAGTGGAATTCCCCAGACACTGCCCAGGAAGCACAAGGCTTGCTATTTCATCCCCAGTGCCTCATATGCCTGACATCAATGACGGTCTGTGAACTGCTACAGCCCTTACGGAAGTTACATGGAGCTTCTACAAAAAAAATCAAATGTAGACCTAGATATACAACTCCTGGTTATATGCCCAGTGAACTTCAAGTAAACATACTAGCGCTATTTATTTGCACATAAATGTTTGTTGCAGTATGGGTTGCAATAATCAAGTTATAGAATCATCTTCGGTGTCTGTTGACATGAATGAATATAGAGACTACGGCATACATACGCAATGGAATTCATCCAGTCATGAAGAAGAATGAGATCATAATAAAGACGACTAGAAATCACCATATTAAGCTAAACAAATCACGCTTTCTCTCATTTGTAGATCCTATATTTTACCAAAAGACATAAAATCATTTGTATGCATGACCTGAAAGCAGAAGCGATATTGTCTAGGGAAACAACAGGGGATAGGAAATATGCTCAAAGTGCATGACATATTTGTTTTACAATGCTTTCATCAAGGTCATTCTGTATAATGGATATGCACCAGTAAAAGTTATGTGAAAATTCTTGTGTGCTGGAAAAAAATGTTCCAGAACTTTATATTTTAGAGCGAGAAACAATAGCAAGGAAAATAAATTCCTTTCTCTACTTATTTTTAATTGCTACTCCAAAGATTCTCTTTTTATGTAAGCAATTTGTAACATACTCTACTGAGTCTTTGGATATTACTGAGCTTGCAATATAATGTCAGTATTAGCTGATTTTGTGACTGTTGGAACAGCCACTACGCATCCCAGGTTGGCCTTGACCTTGCTATCCCCCTGCCCCAGCCTCATAAGTACTAAGATTATAAGCATGTATAGTCATACTCCTAGCAATAGTAGTTTGTTAAGTAACTTTATTGGCTCAACTTTGTCCTCTGGATACCACTGTAATAATATTTACAATACTGTATGACCAGTCAAGCATAGACAGATAGCAAAGAAATATGTGCATATTTAGCCATCTTGTATCTAGGCTGGAGTAAGGTTGAGCCAACACTGTGTGGTAGTTGTGAGCAGTGGCTATGTGCCCACTGTGTGTGTGTGTGTGTGTGTGTGTGTGTGTGTGTGTGTGTGTGTGTGTGTGTTTAGAACTGAAGTACCAGGCTAGGTATCACCCTTAACCAAAACAAACAAACAAACAAACAAAAAATCAAACAGCAAATAGCAAAATGGACTGATTCAAGTAGTATTACCCTTAACAAAAAATAAAAATAAAAAATCAAACAGCAAATAGCAAAATTGACAGATTCAAGTAAAAACTAGAAACACAGATTCAACGTGAGAATAGCTACCTTTCTTTTCACTTGCATCCAGTGCCCTTGCTTTACAGGATCCCCTTTGGTCTAGAAAGGTCTGAGATCCTGTACTGTCTTCACCTTGTCCAGTACTGTCTGACTTCACCTTTTAGCATAGACCCTGAGCAGGCACTGCCACCCTCCACCAGCTCGCTAGGATAGACCATCTTGAAAACGAAGCTGTTTACTTGTTCCACCGCCCACTGCCTTCTGCAGGAGATGCCACACAGATTGGCTTCTCCCTCCTCAGCCTGTCTCAGTGGCAGATTCTCATAGGATGCCAAATTTTCATTTTGAATGTTAGATATCGTATGTGAGAATATAAGCACAAGGTTAGGGACACAGTTCCGTAGCACACACTAGCTGTAACACGTAGGAAGCCCTGAACTCAAGCTCCCAAACTAAAGAAAAGGATCTCAATTTTACTTGGGTAGAGTTGGCTATTTTTATTTAGCATTTTGGCTGAATTCCTATCAAACAGTTATGTTTCCGACTCTGTGAGTTCTGACTCAGACAGAGGCACCATTTACAGGAACAAGACCCTATTTCTTATGCCATAGCACAAGGAACCATTGTAGGGAGAGAGAAAGCCCCAGCTGGCTGAAATGGGAGAAGCATCATGATGTTTCCCAAGTGGGCAGGGACCTGCTTCCCTGGGTCCCCATCTCACTGTGCCACATCTGCGGCACAGTTCCCTTCAATCACTGCTTTGTATATTTCACATCTTACTATAAGGATAAATTCCTGCTTTGGGATGTGATTTTCCTTACTATAATATAGTAAATGTTATTGTAGAATACTGTAGTGGACTTTCTACATTTGAGTATCCCCCATACTGTTTTAGATTAGATTTTAAATGTCTTAGAATATTTAACCAGAGAAGCTAAATTATTTCAAAATGATGTCAGATTAATAATTTGCTTGAGCAAAATCTTTGTTTATTTTTCCTTTGTGTTTGCTTTCCTTAGTCTCTGTTTCCTAGTGGGCTGACTGATCACATAGTTTTTGAAGACTGATTAGAGATATTTTGTTCTTTCTTTGTCTCCACATATGTTAAACCCCTTAATTTAGAAGCTTCGCCAACTGTTTCATTATAATTCTCATTTTAAAATCATTTATATAAAGTCAAAAAGGATGAGAATGACTGACAGCTGGATTATTTGTAGACTGGATGAGTAAATGAATGATTCAACCAATAGTAAAGTCAAGTCCAGGAAATAAAGATGCCGTGGTACAATCCAACAAGTAGACAGGATCATATACTTCTCCTGCTAGATGCAAGATGTCAAGGAAAGAAGAGTAGAGGACTCCCACAGGGTGGGCCACACCCTGACAACTGACTCTGATATTCAGACCTAATCTTGAGACAGCCACCCTATCTCTATGGCAGCTGAATGTCAGAAAATAGTAAAGAAGTAAGAAAATGACCTCCCTTCTAACTGAGCCCTCCCTAGAGACCGAACACCATGAAAGAGTCTATTTCTCTACCTTTCTCACCATACCCACTTCAGAGCCTGGCCTAATCCTTTTAAAATTAGAATACAGATTCAGCCAGTGGACACAAGGCAAGTAAGCTGTGCTCTACAAATGCAGCCATCAATACTAGGTTTACATGCAAAGGACAGATTTGAGAGAAAAGAATTTCGGTGGCATTTCAAGAATATTAACCATGTATTCTGGCCAGGAAAAGAGGCCCAAGGGTTATTTTAATCCACTTCTCCAAGAGATAGTGTTTTCTTTTAATTTTATAAATTTAGTCATTTTAAAACTTGCAAATAAATAAAAACACCATGAGTGAAAATTAGCTAGACTCAAAGTCTATACAACTCAATGAACCTCTATACAGTTAGAACAGGCATTGGGAATGGAAGTTGTGGGGCTTCACATTAAATTTATACTGATAGTGTCAATTATATTTTATGCACTTATTCACAAAAAAAAAAAAAAAACCAAGAACCCATGACAGAAGTGAAACTGGAAAAACGATTAGCGTCGCATCACCTTTCACAACCTCTGCCCATTGACTGCATCAGGCCTTCCTCAGCCCTTATATTTAGCCTTTCTTCTCTTTTCTTCATGTTTGACTGAGATCTTCTTGAACTGCAGTGCTCTCTAAAAGTTTTTTATAACCCATCTTTAGAACACACTCATTTACTACATTTTATTTACAACAGTATAATTTATGAAAAACTGGATATCTGAATATTCACAATACATAATCAGCAATGGCAGACCTCAGCGTCTATATTCCACTGGTCTTAGTAGGTTAGGGTTGATCCAAGGAAAATACAATCTATTCCTTTTCACCTTTCCATCTGCCAGGCATCCATACATTTCACTAGCTAAAGGTGGAAATTTAGCCACTGACACTCCACAGCTCAACTTAATCCAACTTTTATTTCCAGGGTATCATCTTTGCAATAATGACTTGCCCAAGTATGTAAGCCCTATTTCCACACCATTACTCTATCCTATTAGTGGAATTTCTGAAAGAGATGAGCGAGGTCTGCTTTCCTTCAGTAATAAACACTACCCAGTATGATTTGCCACCATGGGGTATTTTTTTTTTTTCTGTATGCCGAGTAGCATCTACCCTACTGCTGTCTAAATACGTCCTGACCCATTTGTTGTAGGAACAGGTAGGTTGTCTTACATAAGAAAGGAACTTTGGGGATGGAGAGATGGCTCAGAGGTTAAGAGCACTCACTGTCTGTTCTTCCAAACGTCCTGAGTTCAATTCCCAGCAACCACATGGTGGCTCACAACCATCTTCAATGAGATCTGGTGCCCTCTTCTGGGGGGCAGGAGTACATGCAGGCAAAATACTGTATATGTAATAAATAAATACATCTTTAAAAGAAAAAAAAAAAGGAACTTTGCAGGTGTAAGAGAGACAACGGTCTTGACATAAATATTTAATTCAGATTGTCCAGGTAGCCTCAAAGACAGTCACAAGGACCCTTTCCCAAGAAGATGTCAGAGACAGAGAAGTTGTGACATCAAAAATGGAGGTTAAACTGATGCCCTAAGGTCCCTGAGGCCAGGAATAAGGGTTGTCTCTAAAAGCTACAAAAGACCCCGGGCAGGGATTTCTCATGAGACTTCCTAAAGGCCACTAACCCTCAGTCCCCGTGACTTTTCTCCAATGAGACTAATCTCGGAATTCTGACACTCAGAGGAATAAGGTAATCAATCTAGGTCATTTTAGATCAGAGTCCTGACAGTTGACAGATGTAACTACAGCAGAGACAATCACTTCTTCAGAGGGGTAAGAGTTGGCTGGTAAGTGATGATCCGTGTTTAGGTTGGTGTTTTTCTCTAGAGTCCAGGATAAACTTTAACATTGTATAAAGTACACTGCCTCCTGCCTAGAATGACTCTTCCAAACAACTTCTATCTGGGTAGAGAGCCTATTAGTAAAGCTCTCACTTTGCTCACCACATGTAATAGCTTCCCAACTCCAATAACTTCAACCACTCTTCCGGGGGTTGGGGGGAGCTTTGGGGAGAAACTACAAACTCATTGTGTTCTCTAATAACAAGCTGCCTTTAGTTCCACTAAAGAAAATAATGATCTGTTTTCATTTTCCTGGCAGTGTGAAATGCTAGGCAGGGCAATCCCATTAACTCTCTCCCATCCCACTAGCTTTAAACACCAATATGCAGGTTGTCAGTTCCTACTGTTGTCAATATTGTAGCAGCTTACACAAAACCATAACACTTATTGATGAGATTATAATGTGACGTTCCTTCCATCTGGACAAGACACAATGTAGTCTGTCTGTCTTCTTAAGCACCGTTTCTAGACAATTCACTGCAACAGTGAACATAGCCTTTAATGCTCATTTTAATTGTCTGCGTGCATTTCCCCTAGACATAAGGGAATATTGAAAAGGCAGCAGATCTGCCAAAAAATGCCTCTGACCTCTGACCTTTAGGAACTTGCTTGAACTATGGCAATATAACCCTTCATACATGACAGGTTTGAGAGACTAAAGCAGTCACAGATGCAGTAGTTTGGGGAATACAATTCTAGGTGATTAGCATTAACCAGCCTGTGGCAGCCAAGCATAGTCTCAGATGCTAAATGACAGTCATGAAAATGGAGAAGATGGCATATGCTATGACAGCAGCTACGGGCATTCCCTTACGGACATTTTCACTGAAGCCTCTCTCCCTGTAGTGGTTACATAACAGTTGGCTGTGGTAGCAGTGACAGTGGCACAGGGTCTCTAGCTATATGGTTGGTTATATGGTCACTAGCATCGCTGTGAGTTTCCAAGTGCTATAACTCTCTGAAAAGGTAAAATGGTGGGTGGAAACCCATCAAACTATTATGAAAATATAACATGTAAATAAAGTAAAATATGTGGCCTGGCTGTGATAGCACATGCGTATAATTCCATCGCTCAGGAAGGCCAGGATGAAGAGTCATGACTCTGAGGCTGACTTAGTTTTGCATTAGACTCTTTCTCAAAACAAAGAAATAAACAACATATAATGGCCTGTACCACCACTTATACCTCAGAGAGATTTTCTACAGTTTTTCGACAGTCTTCTCTCTGGTAGTTGAGTTGTGTCTTGTTTTTTGTTTTGCTATATAGTCTAGGCTTACCTATGCTTCATGCTCCTGCGTGAACCAGCGTAGCCCTTACTGCACCCCTGTGGTCCTCACTCCCTGCTCAGGAGCATCTGCCCTGTCACCAAACACTAAAAGGGTTCAGGAGACAGAATGTTGATCTTTTGCCAGTGATGAAATAGTTCAAGTTCCACATCACAAAATTCTGACATGCTTTCTTCACATTAACATGAAAATTTGGAGACTACAGCATTAACAGAAATACAAGAAATCTGAGGGCAAAACTCTAGAATATTCCATTGATAGCATGGGGAGGGGGAAATAAGTCAGTGTTTCATTAACTAACATGTTATAGCCAAGCATATTGCCAGGCCCTGAACAATAGCCACAAAGGAAAGAAAACCAGGTGAGTAAAATGGCCAACGTTATGTTTCATTTTGCTTCCTTTTGTGAACAGTGGAAAGCTTACAAATACCTTAGAAAAAGGCCATGAAAGAATCAGGTTAGCATAGGCCTAGGTGTGCCCCAAACCCAGAAGGTACTGCCTGAATCTTTTCATAGACCCAAAACCACCTTTAAAATCACAGAGTATTTCAGATCTACAAAAAACTGAGTCAACTGATTAGAACTGACACCTGTAATTTTGGGGTGCTAGAAATATTTCCCAAATGGGTGTTCAAACTGTTTTTGATCTTTTGGCGGGGAAGGAGTAACACTTTCTACCAAGTGACTTCATATGAATGCATCAAAACTAGAATGGTTGTGGAAGCCGCTGGTGGTTTTACTTTCCACAGGACTTTTTGTTCTAATTCACTGTTTATGTGTGGCAGCTCAGTGAAGAATGGGAGAGCAGCATTTGGGATTTGCCAGGCAGTTTCTCTATGTGCCTTCTCTAAGGAATGGCTTGGAGGGGTAGCACAGCCTCAGGCCTGTGGTATAGCCTCAGTTCAGTGAGATTCCTTGTGTTGTTGTGGTGGTGGTGTTTTGTTTGTTGGTTTTTTGGGGGGAGGGGTTGTTTTGTTTTGTTTTGTTGCCTTCTGCTCGGCATGTGCTACGGACGCTGCACAAAGCTGTGAGGGGCTACAATTCCGCTGATCTACACACTCCACCAGCTACCACACCCATACACATACGGTGATGCCTGACGAACTCTACTGCCAAGATGCACACTATCTGTTTCTCATTTCTACAATAGAATCTGTTGTGTGCCCTGTTGTTTGTATTAGCTCCCCTAGCTGGAAAATGAGAAAAGTTCTTATTAAGGTCTGTCTTCTATAAAGGCCACTGTTAACATCACATTTCAGCTCCTTGTAAGACAATGCTAACAATAACAACCTTTCCTTTGTATTTGTACCCAACTCTGCCTTTAAGGCCTGTGCTGATACTTTATCCACACTTAACAAGCATTCTTTAATAACCAGCAGCAGATAGCAATCCACAACTTGACAGACTTGTCGTTTTCCTGCTCACCTATTCACCCGGCTCTACTTTTCTTCACAGCCAGCTCTGAGTTAATTGAAAGCTCCTGGTGATTACTGTTCTTGTGTTATTTTCCCTTCTCTCTTCTTGGGGTATAAAGATGTATCATGCCTCTACATATTTGTAAGAGCCAGTACACACACCTGTCTCACAGTAATAGATTGTATTCCTTGGGTAAAAACCCTTTAAAATAGCATTGCTAGATGACATCCAAGATTCTGATGTCTTCCCTTTCACTTGAATCATTAAGCCCCGAAGTGTATATGCTGCCTCTGGTCACTTAAATCCCAAAGAGAGCATCCTTTTAAAGCCTAGATGTCCAATCGCCATGACACCCATGTCTGCTGTCCATCTGGCTTCTAATTCTGGCTTACTCAGCTCTGCAGTCTTCTTATGTTGAAGCCTTCTTCCCGGTGCTTTTTTTTTTTTTTTCTTTAATAATCCACATATGCGTTTTTTCTAACTAGCATTTTAACTCCTACCCTAACAACTACAGTGTTGTTTTTAGAGGAAAAGTAATTTATCTTTGTTGCAAAGCATTTGAAAGACACAGAAAATCACTACAAAGAAAAATCACCTTAGTCTTACTATCCCAAGAGAATCACATGACTCATGGTGTTTGCTGTGGGGTGAGCGGAGTGTAATTCTTTCTGGCTTCCAGACATTTATTCTCACTCTTTGAAGCCATGCACTCTTTTCCTTAGTATGGTTATCTGGCAATAACCCCACTACCCTACTCTTTCCAGGCTGTGTTGTATGTAAACTCTAATGTAAGAGTAAGGGGATAAGGAAATGACTCAAAGTGACTGTCACACAAACATGAGGACCAGAGTTCCTATCCCCAGCATCCATATAAAGGCACATGTAGCCACCAGTGTCTGTGATATCAGCACTGAGGAGACAGAGAAAGGTAGATATGTGGAGCTCACTGACCAGCTCAGTGACCACATTAAATCTATGTGCTTTGAGTCCAGTGAGCAACCCTGTCCTTAAAAATAAGGTGGAGGAAAAACCAAGGAAGCCAGCAGATGCTGACCTTTGATCTCCATGGGCTCACACACAGAATGAAATGTAGGTTTTGCTGTTGTTCCACAAAGCTCATGATTTAACATGCACTTGTTCTAATAATTCACAGAAGCTCAAGCCTCTGGCTAGATAATGTCTCTATTGCCAGGATCAGACAAATAATGTGGAGCATGGGGGCATGCCCAGCTTTCTTTACCTAGCACAATTATATCTGCTAAACAAAACATACAAGTCAAACGAAGAATTAAATAAAGTCTGTTATCTAAGCAAAACGAGATTTCCATCAGATGACTTACAAGCCTGTGTCCTATTCTAAAAAAATAAAATTTAGGTTTTTCTCATAGGGACATGAATGAAAAGTATCTCAGTAGCCCCTTTAACATAGTTAGGTATTGGAAATTAACATTCCAAACTGGGCCAGTTGTCACAGGCCTGTAATTCCAGCTTTTGGGGGGCTGAGGCAGGGGGATCATGAATTTAAGCCCCACCTGTACTGTAGAGAGAATGTTCTGGCAACTTGGGCAATCTAGTGAGGCTGGCTCAAACTTAGAGAGGCACAGGGTGGTGAACAGGCTATGGGTATAGCCTAGAGCGCTTTACAAAAAAAAGAGAGAGGAAGAAAAGGGGAGAGAGGGAAGGAGAGACAGAGGCAAGAGAGAGAGAGGGAGAGAGAGAGAGAGATGGAGGGATGATAGAGAGATAGAAGAGGGAGAGAAAAAAGAAGGGAGGGGACAGGAGAGAGACAGACAGACAGACACAGTACTAATAGTTGTAATATGATCTAATTTCTATCTCAAACCATGTTAACAAGGACTCATTTCTACAAAAGCACCCCACATATATGCTAGGCTAAGTGATTTGTCCTCTTTTCTAAAGGGGACACTTCACTTCCTCCAGGACCAAGAAAACAAGCCTGAGGGTGTTGTTTCCTGAAAATGAACCCCTGGCTTATTCATGCTCAGTCCAGATAGTGGGTCAGGTATTCCCAGGCAGAACCCCTAAAAGGCAACCTGGCTTTCCTAGGGTTCCTCTTCATGTTTCTCACAAAGGCATCTTCTTGCCCTAAGGGGATAACTTTTGGACTGCTTTGGAGAGCAGTCAGAGCAACCAGGGTCTGAAGGAAAACCTCCTAGAGGACAGCATCCTGTCACCATAGTCTTCTCCTTCATGGCATTTTCAAGACCACAGGCAGAATGGGCACCCTGAGGTGGATATAGCAAGAATGGAAAAGGCTGGAGCTGGTGCTGCTAAGGCAAGAACAACATGAAATTAGGCCATAAACATGACTTTTACCAAAGGCAGTTCTGATTTTTGAACTGCGCACATGTGCAGTAAAATGAATCTAGTTATATACAAAATGATAATCCATTATAATAGTTGGGTTTATTTCAAAAACACAAGGTTAATTTTACATTAAATGTTCAATGTAGTTCTTCACATTAGTAGAACACAATAAACAAAAAAAGCATACAATCAAAGGCAGTGCAACAAATTCAGAACCAACATCCAAGAAATATGAGCCTCTGATGGACACTCTCTTAATATTACAAAAAGAAAATCTACAAAAAGTGTGTTCCAGCAAGCATCATGATTAGCAAGGAAATGCGAAGGTGTCCCCACTGGAACAGAACATGGCATCTGTCACAAGTCTTCTCAACATTGCCTTGAACTCCTAGCCAACACTTTCAGAAAGAAAAATAAATTAAATGTGTAAGAAAAATAAATTAAATGTGTAAAAAAAAAAAAAAGGAAAGAAATGAGAGGGGATTCCAAGATGGTGGTGCCAAACACTCACGGTATGATCTGCAGGACAGAGACTAGGGACCCGGCTGGGAGATACAGACTGCAAGACCTGGAGAGCCCTAGGTGAGAGGGGTCCACACAGTGCAGAGCACAGGTGGGTCCTGCCTCAGGCCATCCAACTGGCCCATGGAGGATGAGGGCCTAGTCCCCAGAGTCTGGACCCATTCCGACTGCGAGCTGCAACCATGATCTATATCACAGACTCTGTATCTGAGACTAAACTGTGGGCATTGAAGCACCAGAGTCTGGAACTGCTGGCCTGGGGAGAATCCAGGAAACCCAGTAGATCTGACCTTAGACAACCTTGCCAGTCCACAGAAAGCCCCAGGGGCCAGTGACCGTTAGGATACACTATCTGAAGCCCAGCACAGCCTATTGTGCTATGCCTTACCTGTACCATTCCTCTCTCCCTCTCTGACTGATCAATGGGCCACAGAGAAACAGCTTCAATGTCTGCTGGCAATTTCTCAGAAAACTGGGAATAGGGCTTCCTCAAGACCCAAGTATTCCACTCCTTAGAATATACCCAGAAAATGTTCCACCATACAACAAGGACATATGCTCAACCATGTTCAAAGCAGCCTTATTCTTAATAGCCAGAACCTGGAAACAGCCTAAATGCCCCTCAGTTGAAGAATGGATAAAGAAACTGTGGTACTTTTACACTATGGAATACTACTCAGCTATTAAAGATTTATTTATTTATTATATATACAATGTTTTGTCTGAATG
The DNA here is from genome assembly GCF_903995435.1 of Acomys russatus. NCBI lineage: Eukaryota > Metazoa > Chordata > Mammalia > Rodentia > Muridae > Acomys > Acomys russatus. Next base: position 42,449,810 of record NC_067145.1, read on the forward strand.
TACACTTGCAAGCCGGAAGAGGGCACCAGATTTTATTACAGATGGTTGTGAGCTACCATGTGGTTGCTGGGAATTGAACTCAGGACCTTTGGAAGAGCAGGCAATCTCTTAACCTCTGAGCCATCTCTCCAGCCCCCTACTCAGCTATTAAAAACAAGGAAATCCTGAAATTTGTGGATAAATGGATGGGACTGGAAATGATCATAATGAATGAGTTAACCCAGAAGCAGAATGACTCACATGGTATATACTCACTTATAATTGGGCACTAACCCAAAAGGCATGTCCCACGAAAGTCTTCACTTACCAGGAGATTGGGATAGATGTGAGGACATCCTACTGAGATTCTAGGTAAGAGAAATATAGGAGATAGGAAAATAGAAGAACCCATAGGGTCCTAGAAACCTACAAGAAGAACATCATGATGACTGGATCTGGGCCCAGGGGGGGATCTGCTCAAACTATTGCACTAACCAAGGACAATACAATAGTAAACATCAAACCCCTACTCTGATCTACCCAATGAACAGGACATTCTCCACAGTTACGTGGAGAGCAGGGACTGACTTTGACATGAACTCTGGTGCTCCATATTTGACCACCTCCCCTTGGTGGGGAGGCCTGGTGGCACTCAAAAAAAGATTAAGCAGGCTACCAAGATGAGACTTAATAGCCTATGACCATATAGGGGTCATAGACCTAGGGGAGGGAAATAGGGTGAAAGTGAGAGGGAGGGAGAAATGAGAGGATACAAGTGATGGGATAACAATTGAGTTGTAATCTGAATAAATTAATAAAACTTTTAAAAAAGAATTAGAACTCCCCCCAAACAAACAAACAAACCAGCATGGTACTGGCATAGCAATAGGCTGGTAGATCAGTGGAATCGAGTCGAAGGCCCACAGATAAATCCACAAACCTATAGACACTTGATTTTTGACAAAGAAGCCAAATCTATTCAGTGGCAAAAGGATAGAATCTTCAACAAATGGTGCTGGTCTAAGTGGATGTCTACATGTACGAAAATCCAAGTAGATGCTTATTTATCACCATGCACAAAACTCAAGTCCAAGTGAATTAAAGACCTCAACATAAAACTAGAGACACTAGATATGTTATAAGAAAAAGTGGGGAAGAGCCTGGAACTCATTGGCTCAGAAGACAACTTCCTGAACAGAACACCAACAGCTCCAGTTCTAAGATCAACAATTAATAAATGTGACCTCATGAGGCTGAGAAGCTTCTGTAAGGCAGAAGACACTGTCAACAAAACAAAGTGACAGCCTACAGAATGGGAAAAGATCTTCACCAACCCTATATCTGACAAAGGACTAATATCTAAAATATATAAAGAACTCAAGAAATTAAACACCACCTAACCAAATAACCCAATTAAGAAATGGGGCTCAGATTAAACAGAGAATTCTCAACAGAGGAATATCAAATGGCTGAGAAACACTTAAAGAAATGCTCACCATGCTTAGTCACCAGAGAAATGCAAATCAAAATGACTCTGAGATTCCATCTTACACCCATCAGAATGGCTAAGATCAAAAACTCAAGTGACAGTACATGCTGTCAATGATGTGGAGAAAGGGAAACACTTCTACATTGCTGGTGGGAATGCAAACTTGTACGACAACTTTGGAAATCAATCTGGCACTTTCTCAGAAAACTAGGTATAGGGCTACCTCAAGACCTAGCTATTCCACTCCTTGGAATATACCCCAAAAAAATGATCCACCACACAACAAGGACATATGCACAACCACGTTCATAGCAGCCTTATTCATAATAGGCAGAACATGGAAACAGCCTAAGTGTCCCCCAGTAGAAGAATGGATAAAGAAACTGTGGTATATTTACACCATGGAATACTACTCAGCTATTAAAAACAAGGAAATCCCAAAATTTGTGGACAAATGGATGGAACTAGAAATGATCATACTGACTGAGTTAACCCAGAAGCAGAAAGACTCACATGGTATATATACTCACTTATAATTGGGCACTAGCCCAAAAGGCACATCCCACGAAAGTCTTTACTTACCAGGAGATTGGGATAGATGTGAGGACATCCCATTGGGACTCTAGGCATGATAAAGATAGAAGATGGGGAAATAGAAGGATCCAGAGGGTCCTACACACCTACAAGAAAAACATCAAGGCTGGGTGATCTGGACCCAGGGGAATCTGCTCAAACTACTGTACCAACCAAGGACAATGCATGCAGTAAACCCTGAACCCCTATCCAGATCTAGCCAATGGACAGCACATTCTCCACAGTTGTGTGGAGAGTGGGGACTGCCTCTGACATGAACTCTGGTGCCCCCTATTTGACAATTCCTTTTAATGGGGAGGCCTGGTGGCACTCAGAGGAAGAGTAAGCAGGCTAATAAGATGAGACCTGATAGGCTGTGATCATATGGTGGGGGAGGAAGTCCTCTTCTGTCCCAGACCTAGGCGAGGGTGAAAGAGGGAAGGAGGGGGGAAAGGGAAGATACAAGTGAAGGGATAACAATTGAGATGTAATCTGAATAGATTACTTAATTTTTAAAAAGAAATGAATATGTTATTGTCTGAGATAACAAATTTGTGCTTCTAGAAATTCTGGGAAAAAATCACAAACTGTTAAAATTAAAAATCAAGTTCATTGTTCTATGCCAGCAAACCACATGAAAATAATAAAATAAACTGAAACATGTTCTGATGGCTCCAAACACTTAAGAACTAAAAATTAACACAGCAAAGCATGAGTTGGAACCTAACAGGAAGTCAGCATATCACCAATAGTAGCAAAAGAAAATCAATCCAAGTAAATGTGAAAGCCTTGCAGGGTTTTTTATTTTAACTTGGTATAAATTTACAACCATATTCAGTAATTTTTATAAATAGTGAAAACAATTGAAAGAAAGTTGGAGTGTTAATACAAAACATTATCAAAGCTCTGATATGTTAGCACAAAGATAGATACTAAGCAAATGGATAATATTGACCAGATTGATCCCAAAGATTTTTGCAAGTGTAATCATATGGAGATGTAAACATATTTTACTGTGTTTCATATCTGCACAAAAGTCAACTACATGTGGGTCAAAAAGTAGCATAAAAGTCACAGCACTCATTAAAAATATGAAGGAAAATATCTTTCAACAAGATACAATAATTAAAATGAAAGCATACTTCACTATCTATCTTTGACAAGGGGCAGATGTGCAGAATATATCCTATAAATCTGTAATGACAAGAAAGTATATTTTAAAAATTAACTCAAGAGACGTGAGAATGAATTTCAAAAATAAAGATGCCCAAAAGATGTCCAACCTTATTTGTAATCAAGGAAATTAAAACTGAAGCTAAAATAAATTAGCAGTACATATCCTATAAGCTATAAATACAATGAACACCATTGCATATTGCCAATTTCATGAAGCGAAGAGAGTATCACAACTATACGTGATGGGTAGAAGTGCTTGTCCACATTATTACCTCGAAAAGATCCTTTACAGCATCATTAAGAAATTATTTCCCCACTCTGTGACTAAGCAGAGTGTACACCAGATGGAAATATATGCCAATATTCATGTATGAAAATGTTCCTGGCTGCATTACTCATGGATGTAAACAATCCAAATGTCCTTCATAATAGAGTAGATACATTCTGACATATTCCCCAAACAGAATTTGATACGAAAAGGAAAATGAACTACTCTTGTTGGGTACATTGTGAGTGAATCCCATATTATATATAATTAAGCTAAAGAAGCCAGGTGCTAAGGGTGCATGCTATGTAATTCAAGAATATAATATCCAACACCAGGAAAATGCATTTACTGGAGAGAGTGGCCTTACCTGCAGGGACTGTGGGGAACGTGATGTACACCTGCCTGGGAATGGTGGGAACCTACGTGTGCTCAATGTAAAAAACACCACCAACAAAAACTCAACAGATGCCAAATAAGCTTTGTGTCAATATAGGTCAGTTTATTCAACCTGTATAATTCTTAAATTTTAAATACTATGAAAATATTGTACTTGTAGGTTTGTAGGACCCTCTGGATCCTTCTACTTTGCTATTCTCCCGTGCTTCTCTCATCTAGAGTCCCAGTAGGATGTCCTCCCCTCTGTCCCAGTTTCCTGGTAAGTGAAGGCTTTCGTGGGACATGCCCCTTGGGCCAGTATGCAGATATAAGTGACTATATACCATTTGAGTCTTTCTGCTTCTGGGTTAACTCACTCATTATAATCATTTCTAGCTCAATCCATTTGTCCACAAATTTCAGGAATTTCTTGTTTTTAATAGCTGAGTAGTATTCCACAGTGTAAATGTACCACAGTTTCTTTATCCATTCTTCTACTGAGGAACACTTAGGCTGTTTTCATGTTCTGGCTATTATGAATAAGGCTGCTATGAACATGGTTGAGCAAATGTTCTTGTTGTGTGCTGGAGCATCTTCTGGGTATATTCCAAGGAGTGGAATAGCTTGGTCTTGAGGAAGCCCTATTCCCAGTTTTCTGAGATAGCACCAGATAGATTTGGGCCCAGAGGTCCCACTCAAACTAAGGCACCAGCCAAGGACAATACGGGCGGTAAACTTTAAACCCCTACCCAGATCTAGCCAATGGTCAGAACATTCTCCACAGTTGAGTGGAGAGTCGGGTATGACTTTCACACGTACTCTGGTGCCTCATATTTGACCACGTCCCCTGGAGGGGAGACCTGGTGGCACTCAGAGGAAGGATAGCAGGTTACCAAGAAGAGACTTGATACCCAATGAGCATATACAGGGGGAGGAAATCCCCCTCAGGAACAGTCATGGGGGGGGGGGGGAATAAGGGGAAAATGGGAGGGAGGGAAGAATAGGAGGATACAAGGGATGGGATAACCATTGAGATGTAACAAGAATAAATTAATTAAAAAAAAGAAAAAAAGAAAAAAAGAAAAAGAAAATTGCTGTAAAAAAAGAAAATATTGGTAAGGACTAGAAGAAATAATTCTATTTCTGTTTTTTGAAAGATTCATCAAATGATGCTTATCTTGAGAAAATACTGTGTATAAATATTTATGCTAAACAAAACCTTGCACACTTGTAAGTTACTAACATTTCTATTTGTGTGATCCTCAATATACTAATATATAAAACTATAAAACATATACAGTAAATAATACCATCTAGAATGCTTTCAGTGAATAAAATGTATACTACATGCATGTATGAAAATTCCACAAAGAACCCATTGTTTTGTGCAATAAATATTTATTGCTAATAATATTTAGCATAATAAATATTCATTATGCTAATAAAGGAAAATTTTTAAGCCTGACTTGAATGAATCATACCAATAAACAATATATTGTCCTACAAAAAATCCAAGAGACTGGCAACCCACGGTTGGGTAACTCAGAACCATGGCGCCATCTTCAGTGTTGGTTCCTCTTACTGCTTCCCTTCCTTCCTGGGTCAATATCAGCTTGACGATTACAACACCAATCACAAGACGTCTGCCAACAGCTTACCCACATCTTACACTTCACCATGTGCATAAAGGAACGCCTTTTCCATCGTTGAGCAAGTGGTTCTCTGAAGTCCTGCAGCACTCTCCCTTATGTCTTATATATGACTTGCCTTCACTTAACCCGAGCACAGGAAAAGGGAATATCAGGGTGCAGTAATTTATATAAAATGTGTCAGAGTCAAACTGACAAAAGGCACCAGGGAAGAGGTGGACACCAGGATAGAAGTGGAATTTTGTTAGCAGGAGAGATGGACAGAGGGATGTGTGGGAGGACTAAAAGTCCACACCAGACAACCAGCAAAATCACAACAAAGGAAGTACAAAATAAATGGCTCTTTGGTGGTGTTCATAGCATTTTCAGTGATAGTAGTTTTTAAATGTTCTTTCTTATCCTATTTCTATGAATCTCAAAAATTATTTAAAATTAATGTAAACTTTTGGGTAAGGTATTGGTTTGTGTTTATATTGTGCATTATTTCACTATGATTAATAAACTAAATATGATGGTCTGTTTGTATATATTTTTTAAAATACTTGCCAGCTTTTTTTCAATATTTCACATAGCTTTTTTACTTTAACTGAAATCTAATCATATCATTTCCCCTTCCCTTTTTCTCTCCCATTCCTCCCATGTTCCTCCTTCTCTCTCTCTCAAATTCATGGCCTCTTTTTCTTTGATTATCATCATTACATATATAAACTCATTAACATATAAATACAACTAAGTACTTTTAGTCTTGCTTGCACATATATATGACTTCAGGGTTGACAGTATGGGTACTGGAAGGCTTATCCCTGGGAGAGACTATTTCTCTCTGTCTTGGCAGTTATTGCTTGCCCTTTGTACTTTGTCTATGAGATTTCCCTCTTCTGACTCATCATTTCTATCGGCATTGTTGTTTAAGTCTTGTTTAGGCAGCCATATTGTCGCAGTATCATGGGATACCTTCCCTGTAGTTTCCAGGAGACATAATCTCACAGCCGACTTACTGGCTCTTACAATCTTTCCATTCTCTCTTCTTTGGTTTTCCCTGAGCCTTAAGTGTAGGAGTTGTTTTGTTTTGTTTTGTGGACATATCTATTGGGAATGAGCTGTCCATGATCAGTTGATTGTTGCATTATAACCAGCTTTGGTTTTCTGTGATGGTCTCTGTTTACTGCAAAGAGAAGTTTCTACGTTATGACATAAAAGCTACCTTTATCTGTTAGTATAAGGATACATTTTAAAATGTAATTAGGAATTATTCTGGTCCAGTAAGTGGCAGCAGGAAGTTCTCTAAGGTAAATGACCTCACAAGCCCTGAACAGTTAGCCAGGTTTCTAGTACTAAGCATGATTTATGTTCCATTGAGCAGGCCTTAAATGAAATTAGACAACTATTGGTTATCACCAAATATGAGAGCCACTATTGTATCATTAGAGCTATTTGGATGCTGGTCATTACTGTGGTTCATAAGCATCACGGTGTGTTATTAGATTTCCATTTATCAGTGAACAGGACCATGGAACATTTCTTAAGTTTACCATGGCCAAAGTTGGTCATTGGTGGAACAATTTAGTTCTATTTAGAACAGGAAAGCATTAAAGCTTGTTAAGATGCTTGGCATAATAACATAACTCCTGGCACATCTTATTAGGAATTTACAATGCCATAGCTTAATCTCAGAGAAAGTATCATGAAAGAGCCAGGGTACTGAATAACTATAAACCATAAACAAAACAATAATATTGCTCTATAAACTTCCAGAGGAAAATGGAGGCTTGTATTGGAATGGTTATTCCTTCTGTCTCAGCAGCCCTCTTCCTTGGCATGCAAAGGAAGAAGCTGTTTGGAGAAATGTTTAGTAGATGAAATACAAGTGTAAACTCCAGCATTTAGGAAAATGCCCCAGGCCCACAAATCAATGGCAGAGTAACTTTTAAAAAGTAATATGTAAGTCATGGAGAATTTCAGCTACAATGCTGATATTCTTTATATCAGATTTATAGATAGAATTTAAAGTGACTAAGTCATTTATAATAATACGATCCCATCGTTTATAATTATGTGACAGCTCCCCTTGTAACACTAGAAATTCCTACTCCTATTGAGAAAGCTATTAGTGAATAATAAAATTTTAATAGTAAAAATTTAGTTGCATCCTTGGCATCTGACCAAGTTTAAACTATTAGTAAATCAAGTATATATGCCAGTAAAAAAAATTCAAGTGCTGGAGGGACACCCAAGCAGTTTTGGGCTTGGATCTATCTCTGGTGCTCCTCACTGGCCTGGCCCATCCCAAACACAGCCAGTGAACCAGCAGAGGAGAGTCAGGCACTGGCCATAACCCACATTGTCTACCATACTGAGGAGGTCTGAGGGACACACAAGAAGCTTTCAGCTTGGAGCTCTCTCAGCCTGCTTCTCTCCTACCTGACCCAACTGGGACACAGAAAGTGAACCCAGCAGAGTAGGGCTGGATGCAGGCTCCAACACCCATTGTCCACCATCCTGATAATGCCTCTGGGGAGTCCTATCAAGCAGTCTTCAGCTTGGAGCTCTCTTCACCAGCTCCCAACCAGCCTGGCCCATCTGGGACACAGTAGCCTTCATTTATACAAAAGACAAATGAGCTGAGAAAGAAATTAGGGAAACAAAACCCTTCACAATAGCCACAAATAATATAAAGTATCTTGGTATAACTCTAAGCAAGCAAGTGAAAGACTTGTTTGAAAAAACTGAAGAAAAAAATTGAAGAGGATGTCAGAACATGGAAAGATATCCCATGCTTGTGGAATGGAAGGAATACCATAGTAAAAATGGCCATCTTATGAAAAGCAATCTACAAATTCAATGCAATTCCCATCAAAATGCCAACATGGTTCTTTACAGACCTTTAAGAACAATTCTCAACTTTGTTTGGAAAATTAAAGAAAGAAGAAAAGCTAAGACAATCCTATATGCTCATAGGGTATCGAGTCTTTTCTTGGTGACCTATTATCCTTCCTCTGAGTGCTACCAGATGTCCCCATCCAAGGGACATGGTCAAATATGGGGCACCAAAGTTTGTGTGAAAGTCAGATCTCCTTCTCCACTTAACGGTGAAGAATATCCTGTCCATCAGCTAGTCTGGGTAGGGGTTCGAAGTTTACTGCCTATATTTTCCTTGGCTGGTGCCATAGTTTGAGGAGGACCCCAGGGCCCAGATCCGCCTATAGTTTTCTAGGACCCTCTGGATCCTTCTATTTCCTCATTCTCCCAGGCTTCTCACACCTAAAGTCTCAATAGGATGTCCTCCCCTCTGACCCACTTTCCTGGTAGGTAAAGTTTTTCATGGGGATGTACCCCTTGGACTAGTGTCTCGATATAAGTGAGTATATACCATTTAACTCTTTTTGCTTCTGGGTGAACTCACTCATTATGATAATTTCTAGTTCAATCCATTTGTCCACAAATTTCGGAAATTCCTTGTTTTTAATAGCTGAGTAGTATTCTATGGTGTAAATGTATGTCCTTTAACTGAAGAATGAATAAAGAAACTGTGGTACATTTACACCATGGAATACTACTCAGCTATTAATAACTAGGAAATCTTGAAATTTGTATGCAAATAGATGGAACTAGAGACAATCATCCTGAGTGAGGTAACCCTGACCCAGAAAGACAGGCATGGTATACTCACTTATAAGTTGACATTAACCAAATAATACAGGATAACCACACTACAATACATATGTAACGGATTCCATTCTAGTCACTGTAGTCATGATAGAATACTAGGTGTCTTGTGAGATCTTTTTGACATCCATCCTCTACTGGTCTTTCTTTAACCTTTCCTAACTTTGTCATCTTTTAGGTTTCCCACTAAGCCCAATAGTTAAAAGTATACACAGACAATTAGCTGCACCATCAACTGTGACAATTATGACAGCCAATGTAGCAACTTGAGTTACGTTAGAGCTCTGTGTCCTGCTTCCATTTCTAAGAGTCCTAACCCACAAATCCCTCAGAATCAAGTCTATGCCCAGAGGGAATGATGTTTTATCTCACTTGGGGACCAAGAAGGGAAAGTCATTTCAAGACCCTAGGGAACAAAGCCAGTCCAGCATGTACTGCTGAATCCAACAGTTCCCCCTGTGAAATGTTTCACTCTCTGGTGCACTGCTGACAGCAAAAATTTTGCTTAGCATAGCACTATGTCAGCCATTGTGAGGTACGATGTGAGCAAAAAGTGAAGGGCATGAAAGAAGCTGGACCGCTCTACGGAATTAGGGTGTCTAGGTGACTCAGAATCAAGGCTTCTGCCTTTAAACTGCAGGTTCCTAAGATGGAATGATGCATGTTGTACTGAAGTTTTCTTCATTTCACAGAATTTTGTCCAATTTCATCAAGATAAAACTGCCAAAATGAGCATATTTATAATGTACATATATGCAATACAGAATTACTATAACTATCACATCATAATTTTTTGATAAAAAATGTAAGATCTCAGTAATTTTCAGGTATCATAAGACTTTAAGCCTAGTCATACCATATGATAGCTCTCTATAGATTATTCATCCCACAAAACTGAATTTATGTGTATTTTTGCCAAAATTCCTCTCCTATTCCTGACTCCTGGCAACCAGCCGCTTTTCTACTTTATACTATTATAAATTTCATTTTTAAGAATCATACATATAAATGAAATAATACAGAATGAAGGAAGCAAACAACAGAGGATGAAGAACCTATGAACCGAGAGGAAATGTTGCAAGTAGTAAATCTGGCAAAAGATTAATAACCCAAATATATAAGGAATTCAGCAAATCAAGAACAAGAACACCAACAATTAGAACTCGCACTGGACTTGAGTAGACATTTCTTCTTTTTAATTGAAAATATGGTTTTTTCAGGCAGGTGTGGTGGCTCATGCCTATAATCCCAGGAGTCAAAAGAGGCAGAGGCAGGCGGATCTCTGTGAGTTCAAGGCCAGCCTGGTCTACAAAGCAAATCCAGGGCATCCAAGGCTACACAGAGAAACCCTGCCTCCAAAAGCCACAAAAGAAGAAGGAAGAAGATGAGAAGGAGGAGGAGGAAGAGGAGGAGGAGGAGGACGACGACGACGAGAAAGAAGAAGAAAAGAAAGGGTTTTTCATATACTATATTCTGATCATGGTTTCACCTCCCCCAGCTTCTCCCAGATCCTCCCCAGCTTACCCACACCAGTAGACATTTCTTAAAGATAGATAAACATTATTAGCAAGTACATGAAAAAAGTGCCTAGCATTATTATCAAGGAAATGCACATTAAAATAACAATGAGATATCACCTCATATCTGTTCGAACACAATTCTTTATAGACCTTGAAAAAACAAGACTCAACTTATGGAAATCAAAAAACTCAGGATAGCTAAAACAATCCTGTACAATAAAATATCTTCTGGAGGTATCACCATCCCTGAATTCAAGCTGTGCTACAGAGTAATAGTAATAAAAACTTCATGGTAGCCAATGCCAGGAGTAACCAATAAAAACAGACAGGTTGATGAATGGAATTGAATCAAAGACCCAGAAGTAAATCCACACACCTATGGACACTTGATTTTTGACAGAGAAGCCAAAATTACGCGATGGAGGGAAAAGCATCTTTAACAAATGGTGCTGGTCTAATTGGATGTCTGCATGAATAAGAATGCAAATAGATCCATATCTATCACCCTGCATAAAACTCAAATCCAAGTGGATCAACAACCTCAACATAAAACCAGATAAACTAAAACTGATAGAAGAGAAAATAGGGAATAACCTTGAACACATTGAACAGGAGACAACTTCCTGAACAGAACACCAATAGCTCAGGCACTACGATCAATAATTAATACATGGGACCTCATGAAACAGAAAAGCTTCTTTCTCTAAAGCAAAAGACCCTGTCAACAGAACAAAACTATGGCCTATAGACTTGGAAAAGATCTTCACAAACCCCACATCTGCCAGAAGGCTGATATCCAAAATATATAAAGAACTCAAGAAACTAGACATTAACAAACCAAATAACCACTTAAAAATGAGGTAAAGATCTAAACAGAGAATTCTCAACAGAAGGATCCCTAACGGCTGAAAAGCATTTTATGTTCAACATCCTTAATCATCAAGGAAATGCAAATCAAAACAACTCTGAGATTCCATCTTACACCCTTCAGAATGGCTAAGATCAAAATCTCAAGAGACAGCACAAGCTGGTAAATATATGGGGCAAGGGAACACTTCTCCATTGCTGGTGGGAGTGCAAACTTGTACAACCACTGTGGAAATCAATTTGGCGGTTTCTCAGAAAATTTGGAAGGGATCTACCTCAAGACCCAGCATATGCCCAAAGGATGCTCCACCACACAACAAGGACATTAGCTCAATTATGTTCATAGCAGCTTTATTCATAGTAGGTAGAAACTAGAAACAACCTAGATGTCCCTCAACTAAAAAATGGTTAAAGAAAATGTTGTTCATTTACACAATGAAGTATTACTCAGCTATTTAAATAATAGTATTGTGAACTTTGCAAGCAAATGTATAGAACTAGGAAATATCATCCTGAATGAAGTAACCCAGACTCAGAAAGACAAATGTGGTATGTACTTGTGTATAAGTGGATATTACCTGTAAAATAAATGACAACCATGCTACAATCTTCAGACCCAAAGAAGCTAAGTAACAAGGAGGGCTCAAGGGGAGGCACTTGAATCGCAGTGAGAAAAGGAAATAGAATAGACATCTTGGATGGGCGTGGTGGGGGTAGCTGGGGACAGGGAATGCGGAGAGGAACAGGAGGGTAAAGGCGAGTAGAAGACAGAGGGAAAGAGTACTGGAAAAGACAACTACAATGGGGGCAGCATCTCTGGGACGAGCTAGAAACCTAGGGCAATGGAAACTTATATCTCTGAGGGTGACCCTAGGTAAGACTCCTAATTTGGGGGCTATGGAGCCTAAACCAGGCAAAACTTCCAGGTGAGGGATTAGGACACCAACCCATACACAAAACCTTTGACCTACAATTTGTCCCTCATAGAAGATGTGCTTGGGTAAAGATGGAGCCAATATTAAGGGAGTGGTCAACCAATGACTGGCCCAACCTAAGACCCGCGGCATGGGAGAGAGCCAACCTCTGACACTAGTAATGATACTGTGCTATGCTTCCAGACAGGCACCTAGCAGAACTGTCACCTGGGAGGCTTCACGCAGCAATTGATAGAAACAGATGTAGAAGCCCACAGCCAAACATTAGGTGGAGCTTGAGTAATAATCCTGTGGAAGAGGAGGAGGAGGAAGGATTGTAGGAGTCAGAGAGGTAAATCCCCATGGAAAGTGAGGCTCTTTGGTGGTACAGTTCTCTGGAGGACACCAACACTCCAATAAGAAATCCACTGGCTCAGCAAGTTGGGCCTGGAGGTTTGGTCTCTGGTTTGTTTTGGTCTCTAATTGATATCCCACCTGAGTTTGCAAGAGATATCCCCGCAATCATAACAGTATCTAATATTGTAGTTGAGGAAACCCATATCTGGTTGAGAAGATCGATTTGGGGTGATGTAGCTTCTGTAAAGTAAGAATTTGAGATCTAAAGCCAGGACTTTTTGGTCCGAAGATTACTTGGCTATACAGTGGGTTTGGAAATAGCTGACTATATTCATAATGAAAACTTGTAAGTTTCATAGCTACAGTATGTACTCTATGAATACGAAGCTGCTTAGAAGGTTTCACTTCAGCCCTCCCTGCTCTCACCTCTTAAAACTACACATACAGCTGGGATTTGGGCACGAATGCACGTTCCTGACTTCCCTGGGGAATGGTGAAGGCCCTAAACCCTCCGGAAGCATGCAGCTCCCAAGCCATCGCTTCCTCTGTGTTCATGTGAGCACCGTGTGATTCCCTCTTAACATCATTAGATTTTTTTTTTTTTTTTTTTTAATCCTGTTGAATCTAATCCATCTCTCTGGGATAATGCGGACTGATTTGAGGGTTTTACTACCGTGCTGGGCTGCACTGAGACTCACAAAGAAGGGATTAGCTACCATATTCATTAGCTAAACAAGCCAATTTCCATTTAACATGTATCAGCCTATCCAGCTGGGGTGCCATAATTCAAGATCTTTTGGGAAGCTCGCTCAGTCGTTGTCACACATTTCTTTCCCTTCTCAGCTTTGTGGCTTTGTCTTATCTATAAAGAGGACAGTCACATTTTTCATCCATACAGTCTTTAAATCACAGAAGGAGAAGGCTGGACAATGAAAGATAAAAGGCAGTTCTTACTCAAGCTGCAAGAGACCTCCCTCTACTGGGCCTGGCCAGAGAATTTTCTAGTAGAAACCTTCTACATCTGTGCCATCCGATACTGTAGCTGCCAGTTTTTGTAGCTACTGAGCATTTGGAATGTGAAGACAAGCATTCTCATTAAAATTTAAAGCTGTCTTTATTTGACACAGCTGTATGCAGCAAGTATCTACTTATTGGACAACACAGAAGTTAACAACATATGATGAACTGGCATTTGCAGCACCAATGCTTTGGCCTAATTTCTGTAACCGTTTACCAATTAAGGATCTTTAGGAGGCTAGAGAGATTTCTAAGAGGTGAAAAGTTGGCATTGCCCTTGTAGAGGACCTGAGTTTGGTTCTCAGTGTTCGCGTCTCACAGCCACCTGTGACTCCAGCTCCAAGGGAATTGACACCTGAGGTCTCCACAGACGCTTGTACACAAATGCTCATAGAAACGCAAGTGTGCATGTATATACATAATTAACATTTTTAATATTTTAAAAGAATCTTTAGTTGTCCTCAAATGCATTTTATCTGCATTGACATGAGGCACCACAAAAGACATTATCAAAGCTACGTATTATGTTTGCTGCGTTTTGCATACCCATTAGATGAGGAACCAAGGAAATAAATTACAGTAGCCTAGACACTTCACTCTGAATCTACTATGATGTCGTCTGTTGCTATTTTCTCCTTACAAGGTCCACAAATCGTGTATAACATTTTTTCTAAACACTGTTTTCATACCACATATGTCTGTGGCTACCATGATGACTTGTGTCATATAATGAAAAGAACATACACACACATGATCATGGAAAGGTCTGTAGCCAACACTGGCCCAGAACAGAAACTACCAAACTGCAGCCATGGGCCACGCCCCACCTGCCCCTGTACTTCTGTATGGCAACCAAACTAAGAGCTGTTTTTACATATTTAAGTAGTTGTTTAAGAAACTAAGAAGACTGTGAGGTAGAGACAGCCATGTGGATCACAGCTCCCCAAACACTTGCTACCTGTATGTTGATAGGGAAAACGAGTTTTCAAACACTGTCCAAACACAAGATATATTCTAGCCCTCCCCTAGTAAAGCCTAAAACCAAGTTCAGAGGTTGAGTCAAAGTCAAGTGGATTAGGAGATATCTTGGGCTACACAATTGAGTGCTTATCATCCTGCACTAAAAACTAAAAATGTGTTTCTGTCAGATGTGTACAGTTGACCATCTCAAAACAAACTCCATGGGGGTTTTTTTTGTTTGTTTGTTTGTTTATTCATTTGTTTGTGGGTTTTTTTTTTTTTTTTTTTTTTTTTGTAGACTTTTTGTTTAATTTTGTTTTGCTTGGGCTTTTTTAAATTGTTCTTATTGGTCTTTTGCTTGCTTTTTATTTTCATTTTTGTGCTTTTCTTTTGCTTTTCTTTTTAAATGAGAGAGATAAAAAGTATAAAGTTGAGTGGGGAGGTTCTGGAAGGAATTGGAAAAGGAAAAACATGATCAAATACATTGCATAATTTTAAAATAAATATATACATATTAATATAGAAACTTTCTAAATTCAAT
This sequence comes from Acomys russatus, assembly GCF_903995435.1. Taxonomy (NCBI): domain Eukaryota; kingdom Metazoa; phylum Chordata; class Mammalia; order Rodentia; family Muridae; genus Acomys; species Acomys russatus. The sequence continues at coordinate 42,465,161 of NC_067145.1, forward strand.
AACCACATAAGTCACAGAGAGGGCTCTGTTCAAGACCTTCTAGACAGCTTCACTAATATGAAATTCTAGAATAATAAAATTTGTCCTGACAGGTTAGTGCTTCCCTGCCTTAGGGCCTGAGAGACAATCACAAATATACACCATTTTTCTAATTATTTATTTATTCACTTTACATCCCAGTCATAGCCCCCTCCCTCTTCTCCTCCCAGCCATGCCCTCCTTTTCCCCTCCACCCTCCTCTGTTCCTCAGGAAAGGAGAGCCCACCCACCCACTTGCCTCAGCTCATCAAGTTTCTTCCTCTTCCCCTAAGGCCTGGCAAGGCAGTCTCATCACAGGAAAGTAATTGAAAAGCAGGCAACAGAGTCCATGTCATAGACAGTCCCACTCTCCTTACTAGTAGACCCACATAAAACCTGAGCTGCCCCTCGGCTACATCTATGAAGAGGACCTAGGTCCAATCCATGCATGGTACTTGGCTGGTGAAAATGAATGGAACTAGAAATGATCATCCTGAGCAAGGTAACTCAGAACCAGAAAGACATACGTGCTATGTACTCATGTATAAGCAGATTTTAACCATTTAGTACAGGATAAACATACTACAATGCACAGGCCCAAAGAAGATAAGTAACAAGGAAGACCAAGAGATGATGGTTAAATCTCACTCAGAGAGTGAAATAGAATAGACAGAGGTAGTGGCTCAAGAGAGGGGAAAAGGTAGGAGAGGGAGCACAGAGAGAAATAAGGATGGAGATCAGAGCAAGGGAAAGTAAGGGCAGGAGGACAGAAGGCCTGCAGAAAAAAAAAGAAACTGTAGGTGGGGGACATCTCTGTGACAAGCTGGATAGCTAAGTCATAATAGGCCTCTGGGAGGATATGGGCGGGGGGGGGGAACTATAGCTGGGACTTGTAGTAGCAGGGGCCATGGAGGCTGAAGAGAACACCCTCTAACTAGACAGGACTCCTGTTATAGGGAGGGGAACACCAACCCACCAACAAAAACTTTGATCCAAATTTTACTCTGTCTACAAGACGTGCAGAAATAAAGATAGAACAGATAGAGAAGAGATTGAGGGAATGTCCAACCAATACCTGGCCCAACCCAAGTCCTACCCCATGGAAGAGGACCAACCTGTGACACTATTAAGGACATTCTGCTGTGCATGCAGACAGGAGCCTAGCAGAGTTGTCCTCTGAGAGGCTCCATCCAGCAGCGCTTCGAAACAGATGCTGACTCACAGCCAAACATTGAGTGATGTATAGAGAGTCTAGTGGAAAAGTCAGGGGAAAGATAAAAGGACCTAGAGGAGACAAGAGCTCCACAAGAAGACTAACAGTACCAACTAACCAGGGCCCAGAGTCGCCTGTGGAGTCTGAAGCACCAAAAAGGTTGTTTGTTTGTTTGTTTTTTTAAAGAGTCCTTGATACCCTAGCATCATATTCAGGGGGAGGAGGTCCCCCTCATTCACAGTCATAGGGAAGGGGAATGGAGTGAAAGCGGGAGGGAGGGAGGAATGGGAGGATGCATAAGATGGGATAGCAAATGAGATGTAATATGAATGATTTTATCTTTCAGTAAAAATAAATAAATAAAATAAACAGAAAAAAAAAAAACAAAAAGAGTCTGATCCTAGACATCTTGAAAGGCTGTGAATATTTAAATATGGATCTTTGCCAACAGTATGGCTTTTGAATATATATGAACCAGTAGATTGTACAAGGGGGGTAAGTTTTGGCTTCTGCACTACTATTCTAGTTCACCCAATGGGCCTCAAATAGCTCAACTCAAAATCTAGATTTCTTTAGAGAGATTATAGCATTTAAATGACTACACCTTACACCTGTGTTGCATGATGATTAAACTAATTTCAACCAAGAAACTCCATTCTCCACCTGAGCCTTACTAAGCTAAGTAAATAGAGGAACGAAAGGTTAAAAGACCAACAAGGAGACTGGGGAGATGGCTCAGTGTGGAAAGCATTCACTGTGCGGCCTTGAGGTCCTGAGTTCTGATCCCCGGAACCTATGTCAAACCAGACCCACATCTCAGTAATCCTTGTAATCCTATGGTGTGACAGGTGATGGTGACAGGAAAATCCCAAGATGCGCATGAGCAGGCCAGGCTGCTGTACACAATGTTGTACCCTAACAAAAGCGACAGGACTGAAAAAATAGGTGCAGCTTATTGAAAGCAATGTAAGAGAAATGTCTGTTTGTCTGGCTGTGTCTGTTTTTGCTTTTCAAATGATCCTTTGAAAGCTGAGATTACTTGCACCTCCTCTTCCCTTATCCATGTTGGTGCTTTCATAAGATACTTTAACACTAATACTTCAGGTTGGTAAATTTATTCACCTAGTTAAAATCCTCACTTTAAAATTTAAGGCATAGAAGGATCACACAGGGTACGAAAACTGCTCCAGTCCATGAAAAGGATGTCCAATGTAGAGCAGATTCCAGACTTTCAAACTTCGGGTGGGTTTGTATGAAATGGAATGCTTCATGTGACAACAAATGACTAAATCATGGACAGCTAATTAAAACATGGGCCATGGTTACAGGTACCAGCAAAGAGCCAGAATTTGAACCCCAACACCCGTATCAGGTGACTCACAATCACCTGTAACTCTAGTTCTACAGAGATTGGATGTCTTTGACCTTCCTGGGCACTCATTCACATACACACACCCACATACAGGTGCACACACTGTGATGGCCATTTCTTGGTTGTCTACTTGACTACATCTGTGATTAACTAAAACCCAAATGACTGGGCGCACCTGTGAGGGTTTTTTTTCCCCTTAATTAAATTATTTAAGTGGGAAGACTCACACCTAATCCAGATCTTTGAGGTGGGAAGATAAAATTTAATCCAAATCTTTTGAGACAAAAGATCCACCTTTAATCTGGAGCACACCTTTGGAAGCCTATATAAAGGACACAGAATACGGACTCTCTTTTCTTGTGCCTGCTTTATCTCACTCTCACTAGCAAGATCATTCCTTCACTGGACATAAGAGCTTACTTCTTCAAGATTCTGGCATCTACTGAAGACCAGCTGAGACACCCAGACTCATGGAATGAACAACTGCTGGATTCTTGGAACTTCCATTCACAGTCAGCCATTGTTGGACTAGCTGAACCACAGCCTGTAAGCCATTATAATAAATGCCCTTTGTGTATATTTATAATCATATATAATGCATGCATATGTATAGTATATTATAAACAGAGAGAGAGAGAAAGAGAGATCCATTCTATAAGTTCTATTACCCTAGAGGACATTGTATATATACCTACACATAATATACACTGATACATAATTTAAAATAAATCTTAAAAATGAAATGTTGAACTACATATGAAATGCATGAAGAATCTAACACAATTGCTTATTCCTTCTACATTGAAAAGAAGTTATGTGGGACCCAGCCTGAGTTGAATCCCAGACACACCACCTCCTAATATGTAACTGTGGGCAATTTACTTAACACACACCTTAATATCCTCATCTGATCAACAGAGATAGTAATAATACATTTCTGGTAGACTGTTCTGAAAATTATGAGGTACTACTTGGAGAGATTATTCAGAATCATCGTACTTGGCATGCTGCATGCATATAATAGCTGTCAGTCTGGATCTCTCTTATTTGATACTTTCAGTATACAGGTATTCATCTCACTGTCAGGAATATTGCAGCAGCAGAAAAATCTCTCTCCTTATGAAGATTTTACTTTAATTTTGAAATGGAAGTATCCATAGATTAAAAGATGATAGATGAGATAGTTGATAGATAGACAGATATATGATAGAGAGAGAGAGACAGACAGACAGACAGACAATGAAACAACAGAATAACGTACATGTCACAGCTGAAAGTTAAGCAGGACTTCTCAGTGGGGAGGCTGCTTACATCAGACACTAATAATGTTTCAAACTGCTTTCTCACCATTAGTTGTACTGGCCTCTGTGGGTTCAAAGCTGAGCTTTCTCTGCAGAGTTCCTCAGCTGAGCAGAAGCTGCCTCACCCCAGGACCTTCACCATCATCACCATGCTGGAGGCAGCTGAAGACTGATTAGTATGGCTTGCAAATGGTCTGAAGACTAAAAACATGAGGGTTTTTGGAGTTGTCCTTAGAGCAAGCATCCTGCTGGGCTCTTCTTTCTGGCCCTGAAATGTTTCATTTCTCTTCTTCTGGCAGCATTCTCTCAAAAAGGTCTAAGAATACACACCAGAGTCTCTGCTTCTATGATCCCTGACCTAAGTCATTTTTTAAAAGCAAGTCTCTTAGTAGAAGTGATATTTAAGTGGAGATCTAAAGAAAAGAGCTTTATAAAGGTTTGGGAGAATAGTATAGTGGAAGGGAAATGCCTGTGTTTAGAGAGTGTGATACATTCAAGTGACAAAATGTCCCACGGAGTTTATTTAGATTTTATTTGAAGAGTAAAGAAGAAAAGAAAACATTCTTTGCTCTGTTCTGGACAGGAGAAAAAGAGCACCTGACTTGTCTTTTTAAATTTGTAATCTTTTTTATTAAGAATTTTTTATACAATTTATTATTATCATAACCTCTCCTCCCAGGTCCTCCCTCATCCTCATCCATCCAATTTCATGTGCCTTCTCCATCCCCCTCTCTCGCCCATCGCTATTTCTGTCTTTCTCTCTCGTTAGTAAACAAGCAAAGCAAAGAGACAAACAAAAAAGAAAAGGCACAAGGAACAAACACACACACACACATACACATCATATAAGGAAACCATAATATATAAGCAAAAGTCTAGTATGACAAAAAATTACCCAGACAAGGTTATATGAGGCAGGGAGTCTAAAAAATATCATTGAGCTTGTTTTGCTATCTACTGATGGGCATGTGGATCTAGACTTACAGAGTGAGATTCTACTGGAGAACGCTAGCGTTCCCTTTGCAAGCTGATGTCAAATGGCCCTTAGTGTTTGCCATAGTCTCTTCCCATATTCCCTCTACTTTACTCATCTCTTCCCTATCTCTCCTCATTTAATGCTTTCACTTCCGTCTTCCCTTGTTTCTCCATAAATATATTTTCTACTTTCCCTTCCATGAAAGATTTCCCCACCTCCCAGTCCTTCCTCAATACCTAACCTCTGTGGTTATTTGGATTTTAGCATGAATACTGAAGACTTGAAAGTTAGCATGCACATATAAGAGAATACTACAGTATTTGCTTCTTGTGATCTGGGCTACATTACTCAGGATGATTTTTTTTCTAGCTCTATGCGTTGTCACCTAAACATTTCATAATTATTTTTATTCTTGAATGTAAGTAAAGTTTTCTCTCATACAATACATTTCAACCACAGTTTCCCTTTTCTCACATTGGAAAAAAGACAGCATTGTCAACAAATGGTGTGGTCAACCTGGATATCTGCACGTAGAAAAATGCAAATAGATCCATACTTATCACCCTACGCAAAACTCTAGTCCAAGTGGACCAAAGACCTCACCATCAAATCAGATACATTAAATCTATTAGGAGAGAAATTGGGGAAGAGCCTTGAACTCATTGGCACAGGAGACAGCTTCCTGAACAGAATACTGATAGCATAAGCATTAAGATCAATAATTAATAAATGGGACCTCAGGAACTGAAAAGCTTCTGTAATGCAAAGGACAACATCAACTGCACAAAGCAGCAGCCTACAGAACGGGAAAAGATTTCCAGCCACTCCACATCTGATAGAGGACTAATATCCAAAATATATTTTTAAAACTCAAGAAAATAAACATCAACAAACCAAATAATCCAATTATAAACTGGGGTACAGATCTAAACAGTGAATTCTCAAAAAAGAAATATGAAATGACTGAGAAGCATGTAGAGAAATGTTCAACACCCTTATCCATCAGGGAAATGTACAATAAAACTACTTTGATTTTCCATCTTACGTCTGCCAGAATGGCTAAGATCAACAACTCAAGCGATAGCTTATGCTGGTGGATGTGGGACAAGGGAACACTCCTCACTGCTGATGGGAGTGCAATCAAAAACACTCACTGTAGAATTCAATATGGTGGCTCCTCAGAAACTGGGAATCGATCTGCCTCAGACTTGCTATGCCACTCTTGGACATATACTGAAATTTTCATTTTTTTTTTAACAGCTGAATAATATTCCATTGTGTGAATGTACCACACTTTCATTATTCATCAGTGTCTATAGGACAGTCTATTTCTATGTTCCTATGAGGTAGAACAGGAAGTTCTTAATGAATATAGGAACCACTTTTGTGTGACAAGTGGTATGGCAATTGTAGCACAGACATCATTTACCTACCCTTCAGCAGACGGGGATGAAGGCTTGCTTTCCACACGACCCCCTTTCTCTGTAGTCTACTGATCACAAACTAAGTGCAAACAATGATGGTCAGCAGCCTTATTCCCAGAAAAATCTTAATTTCTCTTTCTCAAAGCCAGCCCAGTGAGTCACAAGCATGACTCATGAAACTGAAAAGAACATGACTTTATAAAGTGAAAGTGTCTTGCTGTGCAAACTAAAGTGATTAAAAAAGAAATTACACTCACTTTATTTTTGCATTGAAATTAAGATATGATTTTAATATTGATTAAAATTCTGTTCAATAATTTGGTTCTGCATATCTTCCCTACTATCACCCATCTAAGCATGTTTGCTTAATTACTTTAATCAGCGTTTTCCCCCTGATTTAACTAATTGCAATCTCATCCATCTTTTACTAGTCAGTTGACTACAAAGTAGCAACAAAAACATAGCTGGCACGAAAATGGAACAATAAAGAAAATTAATTTATAAGTTAATCTACGTAATTTTAACCCAGTGGAAGTTTTCGAGTTAGGGAACTTTGCTTAAGATCCCCATTCCAGAGTCAGGTCACAGAACCATCCACTGGAACAGTCTTCACTGACTCTGCATGGCAGCCACTGTTTTCCTCTTATAGAAACAAAGGTAATTACAAGTAAAACCTCTGCTGTCTTTTAGAAAAGAGAATTATGAACTCCTTAAGGCCATAGCAGCGCGCAAAGGATATTTATTTTCATAGTTAATCCACAAAGGAAAAAGTTGCAAAAATCTCAAACGTGTTTTAGAAATCAATGAACTGTGTTCTTGGTCAAGAACTATGGGAGAAATTTTTCAAATGACAGGAACATATTCTTTTGTTGCCATCTTTCTAACTGATACAATTTAATCTCTCATCCATTCCTTGGGAAAAGTTCATATCTAACACTGTGATCAGCTTCTCCAGGTAAATTATAATTCTTATGATTTTTAATCACTACTCATCGTTATTTACTTTGATCATGAACCGCACAATTCCGGAAAAATATACACCTTGTATTGTGAATTATGTAGAAATTTTGGTTAAAATACACCAGTTTAATAAAAATCGTGAGTTTTTTCTAGGGAATAGGTCTCTGTGCCTATGTCATGTATGCACACATGCATGTACAGATAGTTATGGAAGAGTGTTTCAGAAACAATTCATTCTGTGGATACTTGACTCAAAATTATATAATTTGAGTCAATATATTTAATATATATCTACTTACTGATTAGCTCTGAATTATGTACTCATCTCAAAAACAACAGTAACTTCAGTTCAATTTTCCATTCTCAAATTCATTCCTTCCTCTCTCAAATTTTCATTGTTGAAAGCTAATAACCTGATGGGTAAGAAAAAAGATTCAGCACTGTTCTACTGAGAATCACAAATGTCCCATGTCACACTTTAAACAACTTGCTGGTCACAGGGAAGGTGTGCCAAGAAAAAAATGTATTGATTCATAGCAATCTTGAGTGATTGGCTAAAGAGAGAAAAAAAGCAAAAACAAAAAACAAAATAAAAACAACAAAAACCCAATCAGCTATTCTAGGAAAACTTTCTTTCTTTCTTTCTTTCTTTTTTTTTTTTTTAGGAAAACTTTCTAAATTCATTTTAGAAAAGTTGTTAATTTCGGTGTTCCCTGTATAATAATATGTTTTGCATATAGTGTTTGCCATCATGAGAGCATAAAAATGTAGGTTACAGGACACAGCCTGGGTAAAACACTTTTATCCTATAAAAGACCAGGTCTGTACGGGAAATTATTAAACTCTCTGCAGGAAAAGAAACAAGAGAGCTCACAATCTGAGGCAGCTTGCAAGCCTTCTGGAACCCCAGTTAACCTGCCTAGACAGGGCAGGGGCAGTAGCAGCTGCAAAGGAAGTGCCGCTCCTCACACCAGACTCAGGACAGAGGCCACCGGGGAGTGTAGGCGGCTGAGGAGAGGGCCATGAAAGGGCTTGCAGCCGCCTCTTCTCCATACAGCAGTAGCACACAGAACACAGAGGCTGCACAGACCAATAGCCCCCACCCTCCCACCCCGACCCAACACCAGTGGAGCCGGAGGGTTCTGAAACTTCAGATTTCAACTCAGCACTACTCTGCTCGCAATTCCACACCCTAAGTTTTCTTTTGTATTTCTTACTATTATTTGGTCTCCATTCTTGAAGATATTTCCTGTTGGTCTCTGCAGGGTCTTCAACACATAGTGATGGGGAAACTGGGTATCTACATGTCAACAAATGAAACTGGATCCTCATACCTCATCTTTCACTAAATATATAAAAAATAAATCAACAAATTCCAAGTGGTTTAGGGACCATAGCATGGTAGAGAGTATACATCAAAATATAGGCATAGGGGAAAGCCTTCAGAATAGGATTCCAATTGACCAGGAAATAGACCAATCATTGACAAATGTGAGCTCATAATGTTAAAATGCTTTTATAAAGCAGAAAACAAAACAACAACAAAAAAAAAAAAACACAAAAAAATCTAACTTTTTAAATAGAAAGGCAGCCCAAAAAATGAGAGAAAATCTTTATATGTTATACACTCAACAGTTAATATCTAGACTATACAAAGAACTAAAAACAAACAAACAAACAAACATCAAAAAATAACCCAATGAAAAAAATGGGCTACAAAATAGAACAGTTTCAAAAGAAGATACAAATGGTTAATGAAGTGTTCAATAGCATTATATATTAAAGAAATTCAAATTAAAACTAATTTGAAATTCCCAGTCAGAACAGCTATCATGAAGAAAGCAAGTGACCAAGTAACAACACATGCTGTCATGGAGGAGGTGGAGGGGGCACCTATGTTCTATCGGCAGAAGTGGAAATTGGTACATCCTCTATATAAGTCACTGTGGACGTTTAAAAATGTTTTAAATAAAAAAATCCATATAACCCAGGTATCTCATTCCTGGGTATATTCCCAAAGGAATCCATATCCAACTTCAGAGGTATTTGCTGATCCATCTCTACTGGCACTCTACTAATAATAGCAACAAGATGGAATCAGCCTAGATGTTCATAGTAAATGAGGGAATGTTGCAAACGTGGTACATGTATGAGTGTAAAGAAAACTAAAGTTATAAAATAGACGGAACTGAAAAATATTACACTAAGTGAGGTAAGCCAGGAAAGTGCTGTATTCCTTTCTTCATATGTGGATCTACTTTGAGTTCTTAGACTTTCTTCATGTGGAGTACTAATAGAGGACAGCCTGCTAGAAAGGAATCACAGTAGGGAAAGATAAGGAAACATATATGGTTAAAAGTGGGGAGATGGAATGCTGGGTGTTAAAGTGTTAAGTCATGGGTGAGAATAGGGTAAACAGATGAAAGGAACTGGAAGAGATGCTTTAACTAAAACTAGAAATGGATTTTAAAAGGCTTATGAAAACCCACTATATTATAAACCAATTAAAATACATAATTTAACAACAACAAAAGAAATTTTTAGAGATACCCTGGATGATTAGACAATGCTGTTCCCAAAAGTCATGGATAAGTAAATGAAAGTCTTTGTCAGATGTGAGATACCTCCCTATGAGTTATTGATTAAGGAAGCCCTCAGAAGTTCTAAAGTCAATGTGGGCTATTTCCATTGCTCTTAGTTGCCCTACATGATTAGATAGTAAGATACTGTTGTTGAAAATATAACACGTTTTGGTTTAAAAAAAAAATAAAGAAGTCAAGCTGTAACTGAACAGGATATTTCCTTTCTGCAAGCTAGTGTTTATAGTGCCAAAAGGTGCTGTGAACTCTGATGGAGGAAAATAATCATCAGTGAATTCACCCAGCAGTGGATCTTGGATAGCACAATGCTAATGAGACATGATGGACCCTTGGTTGCAATAGTGGCCTGCCTGTTATGGGAGTAACCAACTGTTTTGTGCTTGGACTTGAAGTCCAGTACTTTAAACATGGTGATAGCGGGAGGAGGAGAAAAAGTGCTTTCTGGACATGACATGATCATTTAATTCATAAATCACACTAGTTACAGTTACCTGCATAAGTCTTGCTCACAATCAAGTCAATTATTTTAGCATGGGCTTGAAAGAAGCTCATGAGGCTCCCCCACAAGCTGAGGAGCTATTAACCATTAATGGTTTCATAGGAAGAGAGAGTCATTTTCCTCTGACAACATGGCCACTGGTAGATTGAGTATTAATTGAACATAATGGGTTATATATTTTCTTTTTAAGGAAGAAGAGATGAAATGAGATGGCTTTGGGACTGAGATTGTGTCAGTTTAGACAGATATGATTAATATGCATTGTGTATGTGTTTAATTGTCTAATTTTTAAGGAAATTTTATAGCCCAGTGAGCCTCATGGATATTGAATAACAGAAGCCTTGGCATCTTCCTTATGTAAAACAAAAGAAATATCTTCATGGTCTCAGGATTAAGATTGTCACATCTCATAAACAACTGGTCTGTTGTGGTCTACTAGATGTTATAATCAGAAATTGGTCCTGTTTTCAACTTTGTGTGCTCAAACAACAATTTTTGGCAGACATTCAAGATTTCATGATGTAATTTCTATGTTACTTTGCACATCCCTTATTAGTTTTTTTTAATTCCTCCTTGACCTATTGTTAGACTAAGTTAAATCTGTTTTTAATACCACAATATGAAGAGAGAAGGCAACACAAAATACATAAATTATATAGACATTATGCATATTACAGTTGCTATGTATTAAAATTGCAACTAAGTTAAAAATGCAGGTGCCTGGATTTAGCATTATTCTCATATGTTTAGACTGGGTGTGGTGTTACCACCCTCAGCAGGCTGGGGCAGGAGACTGGAAGTTCTAGGCAGTGTAAAAAAACAGGAAAAATAAAAGACAAGAGATGGTGTCTCTGCATTTCAATGGGATATGGTTTCCCATCAGCATTTTATTAGGTAGAACATAAAAGTTAAGAATGGGCTTCTGATGATTAGCAAACTATATATTTGAGATTCAGTGTTTCAAGAAAACTAGTAAGGACGGGTCAGTCATTATTGAAAAGTCAGAGTGGTACAAACAACTGCTAGAACTAAATAGAGTAGTTAGTAAACAATTAGAGGGATTGACCTTTCACAGGTCCTAAGCATGCTGTCACAACTACTGAGAGTTCATATGTGCAGCTACAACTAGGAAACACTGTTTCCTTGTAGTCATCCACCAACTCTGGTTCTTTCAGTCTTTCTGCCCCTTCTGAGATGATCCCTGATCCCTGAGAGGAGTGTGATACAGCTATCCTATTTAAGGCTGAGCATTCTGCAGTCTATTGTAGGTTTCTGTGTTAATCTCCATCTACTACAAACAAAAATTTTAGGGATGCATCGATCTATGCATAAGTCATTAGGAGTCAGTTTAATACTTTGTCCATCTAGCAGAATAAGAGGAGCAGATTCTCCCTTAGGGCCTAAGGCCCATCTTTCAGTGGGTTCTTCATCTGATAATGGTGCCAGGTATAGGTTTCAATCTTGTAGAGTGAGCCTTATATCCAATAATAAAGTGGTTGGTTACTCCTGTGATATTCATGCCACTATTACACACCAATGGGCCTGTCTTGCCAACCCAGTAGTTATTATAGCTTCCAAAGTTCACATCTGATCAAGACTAATGATTTCTTTCTCCTCCAGTAACATGCATAGCACCTTCTAGCACTATGAAAGCTAGGCAATGAAATGAAGCTTCCAGATGAATAACAGTTTGATTTCTCTATGTTCTATAACTCAAGAGTGTGATGTTTTCAACAATCACGCATTATCACACAATTTTGTATGGAAGCAAGTATCATTGGCATTAATGTGCAATTTGGAGAGACTTTGGGGCCTCACTGACAACCAACTCGAAAAGAATTAACACATTTGTACCATTGGGCTTCTTCTTTGCCTATGGCGTCTTGTAGAAGACTGTTATCTAGTATAGATTAACTCTCGTTTTAAGGTCAAGCCAGACAAATCCAAGAATGGATGGACACATGGGTACAAAGTCCCACCTCTAGCTGAGTGTCCGTTGATAGCTTCTGGGTAATGGAGAATTGGTTTTCTTTAAGATGACAGCCCCTAGTAGACTGACCGCATTCAAAAAAAAAAAAAAAGGCTATGTGTACAAGAATATAAGCAGCACAAATGGGGCCCAGTGGGCATTTAAAACAGAAGATTGTCTTTGTTCCAGTTTCTATTGCAGTGAGAAAACATCACTACAACCACAACCAAAAAATACTTGGAGAGGAAAGTACTTGAACTGAAGCAGGACGCTGGAGGACCATTGCTTACTGGCCTACCCTTTGTAGTTTGCTCAGCCTACTGTCATATAGCATCTAGGGCCATCAGTCCAGGGGTGGCATTGGGCATAGTGATCTAGGCCCTCCCATATCAACCATTAAGGAAGAAAGTGTACCACAGGCTTGCCCACAGGCCAATCTGGAGGGAGTATTTTCTCAATTAAGTTTCCCTCTTCCCGTATGTCAAGTTGACATAAAACTAGCCAGCGCAAAGACACAATGTTAGGTGTGTATGGGGGAAATGGTATATTTGGGAGAGCTTGCACAGAAGGGTGAATACAATTAGAAAACACTGAAACAAATTCTCAAGGAACTCCTTTTAAGAAGAGAGAATAGACCATGGGAAAAGGAAATAGTTACAGGTAATTTTACACAGGAGTAGGGTGAGGAAGAAGTGACGTGGAAGTGGAACAAGAGAAATTGCAATTAGAGAAGGTCTAAGTCACTGATGACAGGCAAGAAAATGGACTATGGTTATTAATAACCAACAGAAGCTGATGGAACTGTGGAGAACAATCTAGAAAGTTGTTAACTTTTTCCATTACCAAACCTCTGCCTTCTATGTCAAGTCTCTTTCTCTGGTTGATTGCTTAACTTTTTGTAATGCCCTGGTCTGACACAGATGAAGAAGACTGGAATGCCAGGAGGCAGGACTTGAGAACTATTAGAAATGCTCTTAAAACATCACTCCATCCAAGATTAAAGTCAATAAATTCTTTTTTAAAAAAAGATATGAATCAGTTAGAAGAAAAGAGTCTTTTAGTGTGATAGTCCCAACCTTTCCCTTCCTGAGCAAAGATGGATATTTTAGCTGTGGACATGCTGTGCCTCGGGCATGTATAAATGGCTGGGATATAATTAAATAGCAATCTGAAAATTGCCCTCATCCCCATCATGCAAACTAAACCTATAAATAAACCCCAGCACAAATAAGAAATGGTTTCCATGGGCCTGGAACACTGGCATTCTACTCTCATCTGTAATCAACTGCTATTATTAAGTAAAAATAGGAAGGGAGATTGAAGTTCTTCGTTCTACACCGAATGAGATCCAACTATGTGGTTATCCCTGGATAAGTCATTCAGCAGATGAAAAAGTAAACAGTGTGCTTTTCAGGATCCTAAATTGCCCTCATTTGTCAGGCTTTTATGATTTTATTTGAGAAGCAAAAACAAAAAACAAAAACAAAAAAAAAACCTTAGTGGGTAAAACACTCAACACAGAAACTCAAAATCTACCGTTTACAAAATATGTCACCATAGGCAAGTGGTTTGTTCACCCTGTGCCTCGTTTTCCTTAAGGGAGCATAAAATTTGTGAGGATTGCAGTGAGATGGAAAACATGTTTGATATGGGGTTTGGCATAACAGTCTCAGTGTGTACATTTTAGATATTATTTTTCCCGGGCTGACATGCCCTAATGATAGAAAGACAGATTCAGGAAACTACAAACCATCATGATCCGAGCTCTGCCCTAGCTAATCTTAGTCTTAGTGTAGACTAGTTAGTGAACCAGAACATGGCTATGTGACTATCAGCCATGTACACCTGGCCCACACATTCATCATTCTTCCACAAAAATATGAAGGAGCAGGTATTTGTAACAACCGTTAAAGAAAAAGAGTCCATAAATCTGAAAGAGAGCAAAAGGGGACACATGGGTGTTTGAAAGGGGGAACAAGAGGAGAGAGCTGATCTAATAATCCTTTTTAAAATGTTAGCTGGGCATGGTGGTGCATGCCTATAATCCCAGCACTTGGGGAGGCAGAGGCAGCTGAGCTACAAAGCGAGTCCAGGACAGCCAAAGCTATACAGAGAAACCCTGTCTAGAAAAAATAAATGTTTAAAGTTTAAGAATTCATATTTTCATTTTTTAAATCATAAAGAAGGGATGGTGAGATTGTTCGGTGATGAGGGTATTTCCCTTCAAGCCTGAGGACCTGAGTTTATTTATAGAACATACATGATAGAAGAGAAGTGACTCCTTGAAGTTGTCCTCTAACCTCTACATCTGTGCCAAGGCATCTGCACACACACACACACACACACACACACACACACACACACACATACACACACACACACACTTAAACAAACAAACAAACAAATACATGTCTTAGAGTTACTATTGCTGTGATGAAACGCCATGACCAAAGATGCTTGGAGAGGAGAAAGCTTATTTGTCTTACACTTCCATGACACTATCGCTGAAGGAAGTCAAGACAGGATTTCAAACAGGGCAGGAACCTGGAGATGGGAGATGATGCGGTAGCCATGGAGGGGTGCTGCTTACTGGGTTGCTCCTGTCTCCAGGATCCTGCCCTGTTTGACTTCCTTCAGCGATAGTGCCATGAAAGTATAAGATGAATAAACTCTCCCTGTCCCCCAAGTTTCTTTGGTCATAATGTTTCATCACAGCAGTAGTCACCTTAACTAAGACAGAAGTTGGTTCCAGAACACGAGGGTATTGCTGTGACAGATCTGATCATTTTGTTTTGGGGAGGACTGTGGAACTCTGGGCTAGAAAACCCACTGAGTGTTGAGATCTCAGTGGGATGTTCTGTAGGAGCTTGGAATATATGAATGCTGAAGGCAAGGCAGAAAATGGAGACCTTGCTTGTGAAGTTTCAAAGAGAACTCTAAAGACCATTGGGCCATTTGTTGTTTTGAATTAAGATTCTGTGGTTCTGGTTTAGCTGGGGCTGGAGAATTAGCTGTGATTAGCAAGATACTAGAACTGAAAAAAAAAACAGTGAAACCTTTGCTTTGCTGGGATACTTGATGCTGATCTGCTGGAGCTGAGAAATTAGTGGTTATTAAGAAGAGACCAACATCGCTGAGGTGAAATTTTCTGGGAAGTGTTTCCTGGGAGCACAGAGAAGCTTTGTTCTAGAGGCAGCCAAGGTAGTACCTTACACAGGGGGCCAAACTTGGTAGTCTAGAGTCACCCAAGTGGTACTGGTTTTGAAGGCATGAAAGAATCATGGACAGCAGTGGGAGCTTGGCACTGTGAGAGGCCAGAAGCCACTGGGGAAGTTGCAACCTCAATAGCAGTTGAAAACCCTGGATCTAAGGGGTCATATGCTATGAAGAGAGCCTATGAGAAGCTACTGGTGAAAATGCAGCCCAGATGCAGCAGAAGACCTCAGCATTTTAGACATGTGAGAGCCACGGGATGATCACCAAGAACAGCAGGAGCAGTGGAGGAGAGCCAGTGGATTCTAGAAAACAAGCTGTGTGTGCGCAGAGGGCAGAGCGCAGAGGAGTGATCCCAGCCCCATGGAGGAGCCCAGAAAATCAGCATTAATTAGACTTAGTGGGTTATCAAAGATATTAAAGAAGACATAACATTGGGAGAAAGACATTTTGAGGGGTATGTGAAGGTAGATGGAGTTAGGAAATGATACAGAAATCCACCTGAAACCATGTTCACTTTTTCCTCTAAAAAATAACATCCAAGAAAGACACACTCAGGACACGAGTGAAGCCCCACTCAGCTAAGAGGACAGAAAAGAAAGGGGATATTTATATGTCAGGAGAACAGGAAACAAGCATGCTTTATATGGTTTTGTTATTGTTTCTATTTCAGTAATTTTGGGCCTGAATTTGATTATTTCTTGCCATCTCTTCTTTCCAGACGTTATTTCTCTTTGGACATGTGTCGCTAAGTCACTAATGTGAGATATCTCCAACATTTCTTTTTAATGTGGGCACTTAGTGCTATGAACTTGTCTCTTCATTGCATTCCCTATGTTTTGTTTTTTATTTTTATTCAATTCTTTTTTAAAAACTGTGTTTGGAGAGGAAATATGTGATTTTAGCTATGGTAATATTTCTTTTATGAACTTGAGTGTCTCTGTGTTTGGTGTATAACTATTTAGAATTAAAATACCCTCTTAGTAGCTTTTCCTTGAATGAATATGTAGTGTCCTTTCTATCAATTCTGATAAGTGTGGGGCTGAAGTCTATTTTGTCAGGTATTAAAATGGCCACACCTACTTGCTTCTTGGGACCATTTGCTTGGAATATCTTTTTCTATCCTTTTCCTGTGAGGTGTCATCTATCCTTAATGGTGAAACAAGTTTCCTGAATGCATCACAAGGATGAATCCTGCTTTCTAATCTAATATGTTAGCCTCTGTGTTTTCTTTGAGTAAGTGAGACCATTAATATTGAGAATTATCAATGAGTAGTATTTATTGATTCTTGTTATTTTGTTGTTCTGGTGTGGATTTTCCCCATCTTGATTTACTGTTCTGTGACTATTCCTTGTGTTTTCTTGTGTGGGGCTTACTATGCAGACTGAAGTTTTTCTTTCAGTGCCTTCTTTGGAGCAAATTAGTAGATTAAAATTGTTTAAATTTAGTTTTTAGAATGGAATGTTTTTATATCTCCTTTGATTATTATTGAAAACTTTTCTGGGTATAGCAGCCCAGGCTAGAATCTCTGGTCTCTTGCAGTTTGTAGAACACCTATCCAGACCCTTCTGGCTTTTAGAGTCTCCATTGAGAAGTTAGGTGATAATTTAATGGGCCTGTCTTTCTATGTAACTTGATTTTGTGTAAAGCCCCAGTAGCCTTTAATATTCTTTCTTTTTGCTGTTCATTCAGAGTTTTGGTTACTATGGCTTGTGGGGAATTTCTTTTCTGGTCTAGTCTATTTGGTGTTCTAGTCTATTTGGTGTTCTTTCTGTGTCTTATACTTTTGTAGGCATCTCTTTCTTTAGGTTGGAAAATTTTTCTTCTGTAATTTTGTTTAAAATATTTTTCTATAGCCTGGCAATGGTTGTACACACCTTTAATCCCAGCACTCAGGAAGGCAAAGACAAGAGGATTACCTATTATTTTCTTTTTAGTGGTCATCTTTTCAATGTTAGCATGCCTAAACCACTAAGCCAATCAATAACATCCCAGGACAGCATTTATGGTTCATCTGACTTGACCTCTATCTCATTTTGTCATGTCTTGTCAGTCTCCTCCCTGTGAAGTGGAGAGAGTATCACTAACATCATAGGTTATGATGGCCCTTAATATAGAGTAATACACACATAACAATGGTGGCCATATCAGGAAAAGCTTAGTCATAGCAATCCTGTCACTCACCCCCCCTCCAACACCATCTGAGCTTAGAACCAATCATTACATCTGGCTTACATACTAGTATTGTTCAACATTTTAACTGTACACCACTCTGTTCTAATACCACACTTTACCAACAGACTTCTTCATGTGAAACCTGTACGATCTGCAAAACCTACTTATCTTTATAATTTTCTTTTTGAGTGTCCATCAGTAACAAGTTCTTATAGCTGTTTACTTAATTCTCATTCTTAAAATACACATTTGATGAGTTCTTGACTCTGTATGAATTTTGTTTTATTTACTGTAAATATAATATAAGCTTCTCGAACCTAAGAATTATCCTTCATTAGTTGGAAAAAATAGTAATGCAATAATTCTTTTTTTTTTTTTAAGTTTGTGTGAGGAGGGGCAATGTGGAAATGAAGTGGAACGTGAACTCTAAGTGCTTACAGATATATGTACGTGTGTGTGTGTGTGTGTGTGTGTGTGTGTGTGTGTGTGTGTGTGTGTGTGTGTAGAACAAAGTTGTTGTCACATGGTGATGCTGACCTTGGTTTTTGAAGCAGGCTCTCTTACTTTACTCAAAGCTCTGTGAGTAGGCTCTCAGCTGCTGGCCAGTGAGCTCCAGGGAGCCTCCTGTTTCTGCCTAGCCAATACTGGGCTTACAAGCGCACAACACTATGCCTAACTTTTTGTGTGGGTTCTCGGGACTGAACCGAGGTCCTTATGCTTGTATAGTAGGCATTTTATTAACTGTGCCGCTTCCCCAGCTTCACAGACCAGTATTTCTTCACGTCCTCTTCCTCATGCTGTTCTGCCAGTCGAATTTGGACAGCTGTGTGGTGGTACTTGATTGAATTATACACCTGTCGCAGTCTGCCAGCTTTCCCTTTTATTTTCCTGATTTGTATTCCATGCGACTTCCTTTCATCAGTTCTCTCATCATCTGAGTCTATTATGTGACTTTTAAATTTAATTGTCATTCTTGTGTTCCTTTATATAAATTTTGACTTAAATCTGTGTGCATATTTGATGGTCCCTCATTTATTGCTACCCTTTTCCCTTCTCAGTTGTATATATCATCTATTAAGTATCATATAGTGTTTTGCTGATGACCATGTCCACTAGTATCTGGATACCTAAGACAGTTAATTTTATTTTCATTAATGAGCTTATAATTTCCTAACGTGTTTGTCATGCTTTATCTTATACTATTTGTCCAAATTCAGTTTCTTGGAATTCCAAAATCTTGAGTCATAGGTGGCTTTTCAGGAAAATGTGCACTTGTCTTGGTTGGGCACCACAAGAGAGTCTCCAAACAAGGATTACTTTGAAATCATGTCTCAATTTAAATTTCTTCTACTAGTCATTCCACTTAAATTCATACCCTAGGTACCCAGAGGCCTGAGGCTTAAAGCTGAAAATTCTATAGAAAAAGTCTATTGGCTGCCTCCAAACCAAAGGCACTGTGGTGGTTTGAAGAGGAAATGTACCCTACAGTCTCAAGCATTTAGACAATTGGTTCCCAACTGATGGTGCTGTTTGGGAGATTTAGGAGGTGTGGCCTTGATGGAGAAAGTAAATCATAGGAAGCAGGCTTTCAGTCTTTAAAGCTCAGTGAGATTTTATGTTCACTCTCTCTGCTTCATGTACAAAGCTCAGATGTGAGCCCTCGGCTTCTGCTCCAAAATCTATGGCCACCACCTTTCTGCCATAGCAGGCTCTTATTTATCTGAGCCATAAGCCCTAATAAACTGTAACTATTTTTTTTCAGTATTATTATTTTATTTTATTTTATTTTAAATATATTTTATTAACTATTTTTTTCTATGCCATTTTCTCTGAAGAGTATTGTCTCTTTGAAAGCTTAAATTTAGCCACTTTTGGATAGCCTTTGGTCTGGTCTTCACAGAGCTCTCCACTAAAAATCCATTAATACCCAAGAGAAGCATGCTGCTATCAAGAGTTGCTCCTACAACAACGCAAATATCCAAGCCTGATTTCTCCCTCCCCTGACCCCATGTGTGGGCCATGCGCATATGGATGGGGTATGCATATCCATGTGTGCAGGGCCCATATAGAGACCGGAGGAGCACATTGTGTGTCCTGCTTTGTCACTCTCTGTCTTTGAGTCTCCCATTGAACCTCTCCACAACACAGAGGTTATACACATGCCCAGCTTTTTCCATGGTGGTGGGGGGCAAACTCAGGTTTTCATGCTTGCCCAGTAAGACCTTTTATTCATTGAACCAGTCTTCCAGCCCCAGTCCCAAGGGTAGTTTCAAGTATTTGTTCTGGGTTCAGACTTCCTTTTGTTTTCTAGGGAGAGGAGTCCTTATCTTTTAAATATTTGTTTTGATTTTATATTCAATATTCCATGAAAACTATGTTTATTTTTATCCAGTTATTCAAGATATCATATCTATCATTCTACCAGGACCAGACATCTGTGTGCTGATGTTTCCCCTCAAGGAACTAATAGTGCTATTACAACTCCACCGAAACTACTCCTTTGCTTTATGTTGCGATGCTGCTGTTGCTGCTGCTGCTGCTGCTGCTGCTGCTGCTGCTGCTGCTGCTACCGCTACTTCTGTGGCTTGATTAGGATTAGATTAACCTGTGAATGTTAATATGATTCTCTAAGCATGAAAAACTTCTCTGGGTAAACTTCCACTGTTCTTTCATTTGTCCTCACTGTTATGACACATCTGTTCCTAGTTTGTTCCACCTGCCTTCTCTCAATTCAAAACCTCTGGGATTGATTCAGGGGAGTTTCTTGCTTAAGTTTAGCTATAGGCAACATATTTTTGTGGTTAAATAATGAATGATCTCTTGGCTCAGCAGCTTCTGTTTTCCAGGACTCTTGCTTTTTATGCACAGAACATGGCAGGTCCTCCACTCTGAGGTGCTCCAGTGGCAAGGATTTCCACTGAGCTGTCTCGGTCGCTGTTTCTTAGCTCTACCTGGCTTTTGTCTCAGAGAAGTATGACCTTTTTTACCATAGTAGACTGCACAAATCCTACATTCAGGTCCCCATAGCTCCTCAACTGAAAAATAGGCAAAGATGGAGGCAAGAGACTTGGCTTTTGTGACCATTCTATTGGATGCTTTGAGCATAGCTACAGAAATGAATGTAAACACTCCAAAGGATGGAACAGAAAATAGTGGGTTTTTTTTTTCTCTATATCAAAATTGAGCATGAGAGAGAAAGAGGAGTCTGGTGGATGTTACAGGGCATGGTAGATGCTGCTCAGGGTGCAGGACCACTACCATCCACATTTTATCAACACAATTCACAGTGAATGCTAATTAAAAGCACCATGCCCTGAAACCTAAAATACGGTGTCACCAAATCCAACCATAAGCAGTAAGGATCATGCCCCAAGCAAAGTACAGTTTGCACAGAAGTGCACTCAAGAGGAAATGGATTTTTCAGCTATTTCCCAACAACATAAGAAAAATTTGAAACAGACCTGGGAAGCAGTGGGACCATTAAGAGTAACAACAGAGATGATGTCTCAGCTATAAAATGCTGTACTTCCAGTAAATGGATACACAGCATTTTAGAAAAGTGTGTCCCACCCCAGTAAGTACTGTGGGTACCAGCTAGATAGGCTGCTACCCCGGCTCTGCCAATGATTAGAAGTGTGATCTTAAGCATACCACAAAGCCTGTCTCTGCACCATTTTCTTTACATGTGAAATAAGATAATTGGGTGAAATAATTTTCATTTCCTTCTAGGTACAAAAAAAATTGTATGTACTTTTTAAAATTAGATACAAAGACTAGAGAGGTAGCTTAGTTGGCTAAGTATTGATATTGCGAGCATGAGGACCTACCTGACTTTGTGGAATGCGCTTGCAATCACAGCCCTGGAGAAGCAAAGACAGAGCTTGGTGGTAGTCAGCCAGCCTCAACTACTCCCCAAGACCTAGGCCAGGGAGAGAGATTGTCTTCTAAAACAAGATGGGTGGTTCCTGAAGAACAACAGAATTGACCACCAGCCTCTACATATATGTGAGCATGTGTGCATGGGTACCTGTACACTTTCACCTGCATGATCATGCACACGTTAATAAAGTTAAATGAATAAATACATGGTAAGTGCTTTTTCTGTGGCAGAGAGCATGAAAGTGAGCCATTATAATGACTGGTCTTTGGTGCTATATCTGAACTAAATCCAGACACAACAGCATTCAAATTTAAGCGCCCACTTGTCAACTTCCCCCTCTGACACGCCTACCATCCCAATATGTTTTCCTGCCAACCTGTGGGAAAGGATGTTGACAACAATTGTTAATAGTGAAATCATTTGTCTCGCGTATGCTTGTAGCTACTGGTGGAGATCTAAAGAGCACACAAGAGGTTCAAGAGTTCAGTGGATGCAGTTTATGAAAGAAGGATGATAACCACTTAATAAAACACATAAACAAGGCCGTGCTTATGATGCGTTAGAATTACCTCAGATTTTATTCTCAAAATTCAGAACATTTTAGGAGCATCTCAAAATCTTTGTTTTTATGGGCATTGAGGCTATCGTGATGAAGGAAGACCAGAACTGCACTCTGGAAAGACAACATGATGTTTGATCCGTATCGTTTCCTGTGCACTAAAGAGTGGTGTCTATGGAAGTCAAATGGCCACAGTCATTCTATTTCTCCTCCTCCTCCTGTTCCTCCTGTTCTTCTTCCTCCTCCTGTTCCTCCTGTTCCTCTTCCTCCTCCTCCTCCTCCTCCTCCTCTTTGGTTTTTCAAGACAGGGTTTCTCTGTGTAGCCTTGGCTGTCCCAGACTCACTTTGTAGACCAAGCTGGCCTCAAATTCACAGAAATCTGCCTGCCTCTGCCTCCTCAAGTGCTGGGGTTACAGGTGTGCACTACTGTACCTGGCTCCCAGTCATTTTTCAAACTAAGATAATTTTATATAATTCTAATAGCAGTCTTTCCCAACAGTTAATTCCTATTTCTGGACAACATGGCTGTAAGCACCAAATTAAAAAAAAAAAAATAGGGCAGAACTTAAAATACGGACAATGTATATTGACGATTGGGGGCTAGTTAACTCTCAATAACACAGCAAAGAATGCCATAAAAGGATTTGGTTTGGGTTTTTGTTTGTTTGGCTGGCTTGGTTTTCTTTTTTTTTTTTTTTTTTTTTTTGTTTGTTTGTTTTTTTTTTTGTTAGTTAGTTTGTTTTTTTAGCAATCTGCCATGATAAAATACTTTACACCTTGATGGTCAGTGGCAGTTAAGCACTGTTATATGTATACATTGCACTGATTAATCGTTAGTTGTCTCAAATGTATGGGTCATATCATGAGCGCAAATGTTCCTTCATCTCTCCCGTGCAATCTAATCATTTCTTTTATAGCTGTCACCAATTTCTCCATCAGAACCTATATGTTTTAAATACTGGGGAGCCATTGTTTGGCAAAAGATGGCATCACCTGTCTACCTTGCTAACTGATGAATGTGAGCTGTGGGAGGGGGCCTGGATCTTCTCCATCTCCCCTTCCCCGAAGCGCTCCTGTGCTCTTTTCATGTCATGTCTGAAGACAACTAGATGGCTTTAAGATGAAGCTGACTTCACCCTACACATGATTAACACAATGTGATTTACCCAATTAAAGGAATAAACTGTTTCAATAAAATGGAAGCCTCGTGTGTTTTTCTGAAGGAGGGAAAACTATTATTTCCTAAAGAAAACATGTACAGAGTTCAGAGATAGAATCAAAACAACTTTCAGTATTGTATAAGTAACTTTAATAAAATGTTGACTTCAATGTCAAAATAAATGGGCCAGATAGAAAGTAAAATACGTCAACTGCAAAGGGCAATTATAACAGTAACTGTAATACCGACAACCACCTTCTTCTCCACTATATTGCAAAGAGAAGAGCTCTATCAAGGAAATAGCATTTTCTTCAAAGAATATTTAAGGTTCAGAAGAGGAAGAATGAATTAGGAGACAAATAATTGTTTCCTTTTTCATAAATTATAATCTGTGTTAGCTCTCTTCACCAATAATTCTTTACCTACTTATGGTGGGCACAAATTACCTGGTAAATCTTTTTACCCCAAAAACGTGTTTAGGTTTATTCCTAGACAATTTTCTTTTTGAGGAAAACGTGAAAGGGTTTTCTTTTCTTTTTCTTTTTCTTTTTTTTTTTTTTTTTTTTTTTTAATGTAATCACAGTCCAATACCATCCCCCTCCCTCCCCTCCCCCAATTCCTAGCACCTCAATCACAGCAGGACTAAGTGCATCCTCTCCCACTGGGTCCAGACAAGGCAGCCCAGGTAGGGAAAAGGTATTCAAAGGCAGACACCAGAGTCAGAGACAGCCACTGCTCCAATTGTTAGGGAAACCACATAATGACCAAGCTGCACATCTGCTAGATATGGGTAGGGGGTCTAGGTCCAGCCCACGCATGCAGAGATTCAGTCTCTGTGAGCCCCCATGGGTCCAGATTAGTTGGCTCTGTAGGTCTTCTTGTGGGGTCCTTGACCCCTCTGGCTCCCTCAATCGTTCCTCCCACTCATCCACAAAACTCCCAGAGCTCTGCCTATTGTTTGGCTATGGGTCTGTGCATCTGTTTACATCAGCTGCTGAATGAAGCCTCTCAGAAGACAGTTATGCTAGGTTCCTGTCTGTAAGCATAGCAGAGTGTCATTAATAATGTCAGTTGGCTCTCTCCCACAAATGGAGCTTAAGTTGAACCAGGCATTGGTTTGCCATCCCCTCAATCTCTGCTCCATCTGCAAGACAAATTTTGGGTCAACGGCTTTATGGGTGGGTTGGTGTCACCCTCCCTCTACTGAAGTCCCACCTGGCTACAGGAGGTGGAGACTTCAGGCTTTGTAACCCTCACTGCTAGGAGTATCAGCTAGGGTCACTCCCGTAGACTCCTGGGAGCCTCAAGGGGAAAAATTTCTGTGATCTTTTCCCCATCGCACTTATTATTGGCATATAGGTAGACGACTAATTTTTGTAAATTGGATTTTTATTTTGTCACTTTGCTGAAAGTGTTAATCATTGCTGAAAGTCTTCTGGGTAGAATTTTTTTGGATCTCATATCACAACAATAACTTGACTTTTTCCTCTTTCTATTTCTGTCCTTTAAGCTCCTCCTCTTGTCTTATTGCTCTAGCTAGTGCTTTAAGGACACACTGAGAAGGAGTGGCAACAGTGGCCAGCCTGGTCTCCCTCCTGGCCATTATGAGGTTTCTAGAGTCCGTTAGCTAGGGACCAAACATTACATCCAGGAGCCTATAGGGAAGACCAACACTGCCCACTCAGATAGCCTAATCTACTATGCTTTAACAGGTGTTGCTGCTGATAGTGAGGCTTCCAGAATAGGGAGAAGGGCACCTGATGACTGCATCTCATAGAGCAAGCTTAAGAGGCCAAGGAGAGTTGTGGGTGCTACATGGGTGCTGGCTTATAAAAAACCAGCATCCTTATACAAAGCCACAAAAGTGGAACAAGAATGTATGCTCTACTTCCACTTATAACATGAGCCCATTATATGATTTGGGAAAAGGAATAGCTTTTCTTGCCTTAAGGTACCCTCTAGCTCTCATGATCCAAAGTCCCATAAAATTAAAATGCTGACATTGGCACAGGTCTCACATACAGTTTTAGGTGCTAAGCCTTGGCTCAAAGAAGTCCTGGATAAAATGTTCAAGGTTCAGAACATCCCTGGACAGCATTTCTGTCTTCCTGTAATTTAAAGGAACATTTGCTGTTTCTATTTCTTTTCTTCACACGCGGCCAACATTTTCCCTTCAAATTGGGCTTCCCCTCCCTTCTCAGTCTCTGATTGCTGTGTTTATCCCGCTGTATTTTGACTGCTTCTATTTCCATTCCATTTTGCACAGGAGGACCAACTTCTGTCTTGATGAATGAGTCTCCTAAGGGAAGTCATCCATTTTTATAAATATTCCAAGAAGGTAATTTCCTGCTCAAAATAGAAAGCTGACATTTTGGTCTTGATGCCTGTATTTATGGGTGGACTTTAGCAGGAAAGCATGTAAATAAGAGACAGGGTCTTGAGCCAGGCTCAAAAAGAAAAGGAATAGGAGCGAGGGTGAAGGATGACAACAGGACACAGACAACCTGGAAAACACGTGGATCTCCTGCCAGGTAGAGTGTTGCATGCCATCTCTACTGTCTAAATAAATCCCAAATAGGAAACTCTACTCACTAAAACAGCAAACAACAAACAATATACTGCTCCTAAAAAAACGGTTACTTAAGAAAATTTTAAGAATTTTTAAACCTGAACCTTAAATGGTTTTAAATGGCATTGCTAAATTATACCACTGGACTTGATGGCTACAGTACAGCCTAGACCTCTGAGTACCAGTTGCCCACTTGCAACAGTCAATCCCGAAATGTCTGGTAGAAAGGAGGGTTTGAGGCAGTTAATAATGATGCAGGAAGTGTACGCCATCACCAAAACCAATCAGGGCCATTCTCAGGTATGTCTGTTCTCAAAGCAACGCACAATGAGACTCTAATATCACGTTTCTTACTTACACATACAAGACCTGCTCAAAATCAAGCCAGACAAGACCCCAGCGTGGATGGGGCAGACATCATGAAGCCTTACTCCCACCTGACGAGCCCTTGAAAACTGATCCCTGCTGGGGAAAGAAGAGTTGGTTTGCTCAAGGATGCGGCTCCCAAGAGGCTACGGATGCGACAGTAGATGCCCTGTACCCATGCATATGCAAGCAGCACTCAGAGGGGCTTTAAGAGCATACAAAATTAGGAGGTAATAGCGATAGGGGAAGTAAGAGGAATGTTTGGGGGAAGGAATGGGAGTAGATTCGATCCAAACACACTATATGCTTGTGTAAGATTCTCCAGCAATGAAAAAAATATTAAAACCAAGCCCTCACCATCACCAGCCTTATGAAATATGTGATCAAGGTATGGAACAGAATGCATCCTTACCCCTTCAGGAATGCAACCTGAAGCAGGGAAGTCTCTGAAAATGAGACAATATGTAAATACTATGGCTTCCTCTAATAGTCAGCTTTACATCTAGTCAATATTTAAGTAACTGCTACGATAAGCATTGTATTGAGATCTAAAGATGACACTGAGGTTCAAATAGACCTAAGGCATATGAAGTCAGGAGCCTGACACACAGTAATATTACCATATAAATAAAGACATAGTTGGAGACTAGTATAGTCAACATGACAATAAATGGATAGAATACCATGAAAATGCTAAGAGTAAAGCCAACCCTAGTGAAAAGGCACAAAAGTGTCTACAAAAAAAACAGCTGTTGAAACATGTACTGAGCTGCATAGCAATGGAGACAAAGCCAGAGAGTCCACAGGGCACACTGCTGTTCTGAAGTGGAGGGAATAAATGAGAGCCATGCTGGTGTGCAGAGGGTGATGGTGTGAAGCAAAGGAGGCAGACACACAGGGATCGTCAGAAGTCCAGAAAGCAGCCACGTGTGTCGAACACTAAGCATCTCAGTTCTCTTAACTGCAAGGGAAGAAGAGACCTGGCAGCTCATGTGAAGAGCCATTGGTATTGCTGAATTTGCATGTGTGTGAGCAGAGGTGATGCTCCACAGATACTAAAAGAAGCAGACAAACATATTTATGAGCTAAAACGATGAGACGTGGATAAAGCAGTGGCAAAGAAGAAGACACCCAAGAGGACTTGCAGGTTTCTAGCTTGAGTGAGTGGGCAAATGGTGTCACTCTCTGGAATACTGGGCATGCAAGGGGGCAGGCTGGGCTGATTGGCCATGTGGGACACTCAGGGTGTGTTGGCTCTGGAGTGTCTTTGGAACATCCAAACATGATTCATTCAGAGTAGATGCCTGTAGGTCCCAACTGCTATCCTGTTCTCTTAATTCCTCTTTTCAAATAGTTCAAGCATGCTTTCCAGCAATCCCAAATACCTTTTTTTACTGTATTCTACAGAAAATCCCAGTTGCACAGAACTGCTTTCAAACACAGCTCCAGGCTTCCCCTGCAAATAGGAATCACGCCACTCAGGCAAGTCATGAGACCATCTAGTCTTCAGTAGCACACGGAATCGCCTGAGTTCTTAGGCAGACTAGGCTTACATGAAAGGCTCAGATGTCAAACAGACTTCTGCCTGCTCTCCTAGGAGCAGCCCAACAGGCAGGTGATTCCGACCCCTGGAAGCTACCCCAGAGCATACCTGTGGTGTGTTACTTTCACTTCATAAAAATTCTGTGCCTCTTCAAGGTCAACAGCAAACAGCAGGTGCCTAGATTTCTGTAAAAAACAAAATCTTTGCCCTTGAACTAGTAGAACTCTTCTCCACATCAAAAGGGGTCAAAAAAACTGGGTGGAGGCAGGGGGCATCTCAGCAGGTGACGCTCTTTTGCCACACAAGCCTAACAACCTGACTTCCATCTTACCCCACATGGTGGAAGGAGAGAACTGACTCCTAAAAACTGTTCTCTGAGCTCTTCATGCTGTCTATCTGTCTGTCTGTCTATCTATCTGTCTGTCTGTCTATCTATCTATCTATCTAACTGTGCATCTATCATCTATCTACTTACCTATTGGTCAGCTGGCTACCCCTTTCTCTCTATCCATCTCTCTCTACCTCACCTCTAATCTCTCTCTCTCACCATTAGTATTTCTTTGGGAAACTGACTGCTCAATTTATTTGTTCATTTACTGATTGGATTGTGAATGAGTAAGTGTGTGTGTGTGTGTGTGTGTGTGTGTGTGTGTGTGTGTGTGTTACACATGTGTTCACATGTTTGTGCAAATGTGTGCAGCTGTGCATATCTACAGAGGCCAAAAGAGAATGGTGTGCCTCTTCTATCGCTCTCTATCGGATTGTCCTGAGACAGGGTGTCTCACAATGCTTTTGCTCCATTAGCAGCCAATAAACTCCTACAACCCTCCTGTCTCCACAACTGCCTCCCTCCCCCAGTGCTGGGATCACAGGCAAGCATGACCACTCTTGGTTTTCTCAGAGTAATAGGAATCCAAACTCAAGTCCTCATGTTTGTGCATCAAGTGCTCTTACCCACTGAGCCATCTCCTCCCCAGCCCTGAATGATTTTCTGGATATTGAACTTTTTGATACCTGTATAAAGTCTAGATATCAGTCCCTGCCAGGTGTAAAGTTAGCAAGAATTTTCTCTCATCCTATAGGCTGTCTCTTCATCCTACTGATTGTTTCCTTTGTTTTGTTGAGGACTTTCAGTTCCGCAATCCCACTTGTCAGCTCGTGGTATAATTTTCTATATCACTAACATTTTCAGAGAGAAGGAATCCATCAATTACAACTTGTTCAAGAATCATTCCCATAGTCATCATCCCAAACGACTTATGAGGTCATGAACTGCTCATAGCACTAGTGAAGTATCATCATCCACCCATTTAATACACAGACACCAACACTTGCCAGGCTATGCACTATGCTTGTCTTTCACCTCTATATAGAAACTTTTTAAAATGTGGTGCTAAGGAAGCTTAGCATATAAAACAGCAATCAAAACAGTAATCTATTTGTGTGAAAATGCCTCCCCTTTTATTTTAATTCCCTTAAAAGGAATCTCATCTTAGCCCTTTCCAATGAAGGGCCCAAGAAGACATTCATTCTGTCTTCTACATAATGATGATTGCTTAGACAGTAAAGAGAACTACTATCAAGATTCTAGACTGATGAAGTAAAAGGCTACTCTCAACTAAGTCTTTGCACCTAGCACACAAGTTATAGGTGATTATTATGGAGGAAAGAAACCCAGCTCTATGAAAATCTCTCACAGAGAATCAATGAGCAAGATTTCTGATTAAGAAGAGGAAGCTGAGCTGTAGACTGAGTAGGATCAAGTAGGACGCATGAGGTTGGGTGAATGGGGCAGAAAGAGAAGAGTTTATGTAGTAAAGGAATACATCCTGAGAAACGCAGTACACTACTCTGGGAAATCTCCCCATCCCATGGCATTAATCCTAATCCAACCAGCATCTGAATTCCATCAGTGATGTAAAGCCATGGGGATGTGGGAAGCACTAAGAGACTTTCGCTTTTAAAATGCTGCTCAAACATTAAAATGGAGATGACTACAAGAAGAAGTTCAGAAACATTTCCTAGGATGACCAAAGTAGAAAGTCTTCCTTTTAGGTTCTCACGTTACTGGTTATTCCAACAACACTTGTACCTGAGATTACTTTCCATAGAATCCAGTGCTGTGAGCCATTTCTTCTTCCTAATAGCTAACTGAAGGCCAGCATCACTCTGTGCCAGGCTGTGGGACTTCTGTAATTAACTAACCAAACCTAAAAGCTCACAAGCCCAAAATAAGGAAATGTGCCAGATGTGCAGCCTTACCTCATATCAACCTGCCATTTCAATCAGTCTCCTTGAAACAATAAAACTAAGTCATGTCTTTATTTTACCTGCATGTAAACACAAGTACAGATAGCAATGGTTCCTTCAAGGTATCACTGTGGAAAGGCCCTAAGCACTTCAGCATGTGCAGCAGCTGCATCTTACTGTAAGCAAAGTTCATGAGAGCAAATGAACCTGTGAAAGAAGCACAGAAGTCAGTGGCAGTCATCACTGCCCCTTACTCTGGTTCTCTGTGAAATGTAACAGACCACCTCAAAATATTGGGGGGCTAAAACAATATTTATAGTGTGTGCGCACGTGTGTGTGTGTGTGTGTGTGTGTGTGTGTGTGTGTGTGTTAGCTAATTATATATAGATTATATTGCTGGGCAGACAGATGACAACTGGACCCAGAACAATATAAGGATCTGACTGTTCTGGATACCCAAAATGATACTGATGTGCCTGGCATTTCACCAGCAGCAATGGTGTGGAAAACCTCTTCTCTCCCTTACCACATAACTACTCCAAACGTCTTGTTAGCGCATCATAGCAACCACAGGTTGGGTGAACTTCTTACAGAGCAATTGGCTTCTCTAAGAAGAATCATTCTAAGAAACCAGATGGCTACTGTGGGGTTTCTTGGATTCCAGCTCTGGAAGATACACAGGACGGTCCAGACAGACTCTATTGATTCCAAAGAGGTAACTAAGACTCGATATAGGAAGCACAGAACAAGGGCATAAATAGTTGAGTTCCTGGGACAGAGATGTCTCCAGAAATTCGGTAACACACTATGGAAAATAAGAAGCAGAAGTATCAATAGGTGACAAACACCCATTAGGAATGTCTTTCTTGAAAACAAATCAACAGTATATCCAATGAGGTTAAAAAGATCTTCAAAGACTAAAAAATAGCATTAATTAAAAGGCACACCTACATAAAATTGACTGTGCCATGTGTTGGACCTACAGCCACTTCTAATTATTCAAACTTACCAAAAAAACAAAATGTATTTTAATTATAAGAAGCAATATCTCTGAATGTAAAATAAAATTATATTATCTTATGAAGAAGCTAATCCTTTTAAGAAAAATTATATCATAAATTTTTTGCTATAAAAATGTTCTTCCATATTTATTTTATTCATATTCATTTTTTCCTGAAACACAAGTTGAAAAAAATCTAAGAAGTTACTTAGAATGTCTTCAAAAGTACATTGAAGTCATTAATTACTTATTCTACACAATGTTCTCTTGAGGAAAA
Source organism: Acomys russatus (assembly GCF_903995435.1). NCBI lineage: Eukaryota > Metazoa > Chordata > Mammalia > Rodentia > Muridae > Acomys > Acomys russatus. Next base: position 42,496,485 of record NC_067145.1, read on the forward strand.
TAATGATAATTACCCATTATTATGGAGAGCAATAATGGGCTTCTAAAGACCAACTTGCCCAATTGTGTGCCCAAAGAATGTGGCTGTTCTCTGAGGCATTCCAGACACAGCGCTCTCTATTTCAGCATGAGACGTCTGCACATTCCTGGGCAAACCATCTGTCCACTTCTTGAAATATCATTTATCTTGTAAATACTAAAATTAACATGTGAGCTAATCATTTGCTAATAATATAGCTCTCTGTTTGCTCCTCTTAGCCCCACTCCCTAAAAGATACACAAGAAAGCCCTTTAAAAAAATGAAACAACTTGTTTTATTTACAAGAAATAACTTACTATTTAACTCAGGAGTAAAAATACAAACCTGTAATTATGTTACATATTTTAGCTGCTCTGAGCATACATGAAAGGCAGTCATAAAGCAACACTTTAATAGCAGGTTATGGCTAATTAACACACTCGGACCCAGAACAAAGTGTGTGATGGGCCTTTCTATCTCAATACATCTGGCCTAGACACTGTCATTTCTCTTTTCTATTAGCTCCAAAAAGGGAAGGACTGCAGAGGTCACAGTGGCTAAAAGCAGGATCATTTCATGGATAAAAGAGTGCTTTTATGAACAAATCCGCATTATTCAAAGAGACAACTGATTTTGCCACATTAATTGTCTTGAATTTATTCCACTAAATTAGATCATTTTCCAGCTAAGCTATTCCTAATCTAAGCATATCACATACTGATTTCCTGAGACTATAAAAGTAGTCTATCAGAATTAATTAGCAAACTAAGAGACTTGAACTAAAATTTTTTCAATAGAAGAAATAAAATCATATCTACAGAGTGTGAAGACGGCTTTCAAAATAGAATGCTGTATAGGAAAACACAAAGGAGGCAAGTGGGGTCCGTTCTGTCCATCACAAGTACTACAGCCTGCCCCACAGGAAGCTTATCACTTTGAGGAAAAGGTCCAGAGTAGGAGCAACTTGGTGTTTTCTGTGAATGTGGACACACAGTCACAAACACGAACTCTTTGAAGAAAAAGGAAAGGCAAGAGGGTGGAACAGACATGACAGCACAAGGGTGCCAGCTCCTCTGCTTAACATCTCTCATCTAAAATGGCCTATGCGCTCCTGTCAGGCTCTGAATATAATGTATGCTGGTGATTAAACTACCTGAGATGTTTAGCTTTAGACTTGCAGATAATTTTTATATCTTCAGTGTATAGCCTTGGAATCAACTGAAAAGATTAGATTGCTACTTTCAGTGGGACATTTTTTTCAACATAATATTTTTATTCATCATTTGGAAATTTCACATCATGCACAACAATCACACTCACTTTCCAGTCCTCCTCCTGCTCTTCCTGAAAGAAGAAGGAGGATGAGGAGGAAGAGGAGGAGGAGAAGAAGAACAAGAAGAACAAGAAGAAGAAGAACAAGAAGAAGAACAAGAAGAAGAACAAGAAGAAGAAGAAGAAGAAGAAGAAGAAGAAGAACAAGAAGAAGAACAAGAAGAAGAACAAGAAGAAGAAGAAGAAGAAGAAAGTCCAATTTGTGTTGCCCATATACTCACTGGAGCATGGTCAAACTCCCAGTGGCCAGCCCTTTAAATAAAATTGAGTTGTTCCCAACCCACACCCCCACCAAGAGTCAGCAATTATGGAGAGCTATACTCCAGCAACCTTATAACAATTTTTAAGAGTTCTCTTTGATGGCTTTCTGTCTAAGCTGTTACTTTGGGGGTAGGAGTAGGGGTTTTCATGGAAGCCTTCTATGTCCCTCTTTCTCATCTGTAAGGCTACAATCATCAATACACTGAAGATGAGCTTCCTTTCCCTTTACAGTCAGTAGGAGCATGGAGTTCCACATGGTTTGTGGCAATAGCATGGATATTCACAAAGTCTCCAACATCAGCAGATGCCACAGACCTCAGCATGGTCTCTGGTGCCAGTACACATCATGGACATCAACATGGACTTCTGCCACAGCACAGGATGCTGACACCATCATGGCCCTCAGCAGCAGTATAGCCCAAGGATATCAACACAGCCTCTGGGGCAACCCCAGGACATCAATATGATCCCCAGTAGTAGCCCAGCTTAGTGGGACATTCTTATCCCAAAGAACCAAGAGATGGGCAAGTGGAAGGACATAAAAACTATAGGTGGAAGGGTAGAGAGGGGAGGGACAAGTGGAAGGTGTGGAGAGGAGAATGGGTGGAAGGGTGGGAGGGAGATACTTTTCATCTTTACTATCCTTAACCCTCATGGGAGAACTCAGAAGCTTGAATCAAAGACGAGAAATTACAAAGTAAGAGTAGTCACATAAGGGCAAGTGTTACAACTCAGCAAACAAAGGAATCTGCTACCATCATGACATCTGAGTGTGATCCTGAGTGTCCACATGATGGAAACAAATTCCCCACAAGCTACATGTATGTGAATGACCTCCATGTATGTAGTATGGCACATGTGCAGGCACATACCAAAGATAAATGAGTAAAAGCATAATTGTTTTTTAAAGACTTGTCACTTCAGTAGATATAGCCATGTGCAAACGGACAGACATAACCTGTAAACTGTAGCCACCCAAAATAAATGCTGATACAAATTAATGATATAAATATGGGATGGTTTATATTTAATAAGTAAAATAGGCAAACTGAGGATGCCTAAATAGGTATCCAAAATATCTTCAAACTTTCAGAAATTTCTTTGGATCAGTTCAAAAGGGAAAAGGCAACAGATACTGTTTGCTTGTTCTGGTGATCATGGGCTACAGCAGAGCTACAGATGCCCTTATTTCAGTGTGGCCCAAGACCTCCTGTTGGCAGCTCCATTCTACTGTTGACCCAAACAGAACTCAGTGCTAGCCAACACATCTAGGGCTTTTCAGCAGTCCTAACAGGCATGCTGCTCCTTCTAGACATCAACCTGTACCTGACACAGCAAGCTGGGTAACCTGTCTCTGCCCAAACTGGTCATGTCAGCCTCAGTCCATTCTGTTTACCCTTCTAGAATGCTCTTTTAGGTCTCAGTTTTGAAACTATCCATACAGTCACTCTGCTTGCAGCTTGGTTTTATCTGAGAGTTTGCCGAGAGTACCTATATGTTTAATGGAGACATGAAACAAAACAGCCATGGAGAACAAACAGCTGAAGCACACTGTTTCTAAAGATCAGATTCTCCCATATGGAAGCATGTTAAGTTATACAGAGTTCCAGATTCTTGGAAGTTACCTTTAAGTAAATACATATCTCTATGTCTAAATATTTTCATTTTTTCATGTATTGATAGTAATTAAAGAAACCTCTCAGAGTGTTTATTTTGCTGCTGAACAGAAACTTACTTTTTTTTTAAGTATAAAGTAATTACTAAGGTACGGTGAGCGTGGCAGGGTAATGGAGGCAGATGGTAGCTGCAGATCTATCATACCTACAGAGGCACAAAACTGTGAGTCACTGCGGACACACCTGCACCTCTACTCTGAGGCAATAAATAAACACACCCATGAAGCCATGGCATGTTAAAGTCAGACCTCTAAGTCACCTCCCAAGCTGCCTCTCTCTTTCCAGGAGTTCCCTTAAATACAGCAGGACCATAGTTGTGATAGACTTCACTAATGCAACATTATGTTACATGGTACTGCTGAAGGATCTTGGCAGATGTAGTCCCTAATGTGTTGGTCTTAAGTGACAAGGGAGATTATCCTGAGTGTGTTTCAAGTAATCACCGAAAAGTCATTCAAAGAGGAGAAGGGGTCTCCTGATGGCCTTGAAGAGGCAAGTCTCTAGGCTGTGAGGGAAATAAATAGCAGGACCTGAGGAGGCCCCTATAAGCTAAGAGTGATGCCTGGCTGACAACGAGCGAAACAGGAGTCTCCTTCCTCAACACAAGTGAGCCATTTCTGCTCTGACCTGTATGACCTTGGAAAAGGACCCCAACTTCGATAGAGCCTCAGCCCTTGTAGAAATTTTAAGATTTCCTAACACCACTGACCAGATAGACTACTGACTTAAGAAATTATGAGGTCATAAATTATTATTACTTTGGCAGTTAACTTTATGATATTCATGGTATCGTTAAAGAAAACTAATATTATATTGCCTTTAAGAGCTGAGACGTGCCATCCTGACTCTGTTACCCAGCAAAGTGCCTTGTGAGTTCATGTGCAGAGCTGAACTGAGAGTTACCGAAAGCTGAAGGAATTGTAAGAGAAAAATGAAAACTCAGATGCCGCCACTGGGTGATGGACTAGGAGTGGCCAGTGCTTTCCCCTCAGTGAAGAAGCAAGGAAGGAAAGAGAAGGAGACAGAGAAAGTGGATATGAATCATTAGCATAACTGACAACACTGGTGAAAACTGCATCCAGAAACAGCAGGGAGTCCAGAGGCACGGAACACCTGATGTCATTTTTTTTTTCTGTTAGATTTTTTTCTTTCTTTTTCTTAAATTTATTTTATTGATTTATTCAATTACATCTCAATTGTTATCCCCTCACTTTCACCTTCCCATTTCTCCCTCCTGCCCTCCTTTACCCTTTCCCCCTCCCCTAGGTCTGTGACAGAAGGGGACTTTTTTCCCCCACAATAAAGTCACAGCCTATCAAGTCTCATCCTGGTAGCCTGCTTATCCTTTTTCTGAGTGCCACCAGGCCTCCCCACCAAGGGGAAGTGGTCAAATATGGGGCACCAGAGTTCATGTCAGAGTCCTGCAACTGTGGAGAATGTCCTGTCCATTGACTAGATCTGAGTAGGTGTTCACTGTTTACTGCATGTATTGTCCTTGGTTGGTGCAGTAGGTTGAGCAGAACCCCCTGGGTTCAGATCCACCCATCATGATGTTCTTCTTGTGGGTTTCTAGGACCCTCTGGATCCTTCTATTTCCCCATCCTCCCATATTTCCCTTACCTAGAGTCCAATAGGAAGTCCCTACATCTATCCTGATCTCCTGGTAAGTGAAGAGTTTCATGGGACATCCCTTTTGGACTCGTGTCTAATTATAAGTGAGTATATACCATGTGAGTCTTTCTAGGTTTGGGTTAACTCACTCAGTATGATCATTTCTAGTTCCATGCATTTGCCCATAAATTTTAGGATTTCCTTGTTTTTAATAGCTGAGCAGTATTCCATAGTAAAAAAAAAAAAAAATCTGCAGCAAGAATTCCCAGGAAGCTATCAGATCCAAAAGGACTACACCAAAGATTTTCTACTTTGATTTCAGGGTCTGAATATGAAAGGAGTGTGGTGGCATCCAATTTCATTAACTCCATCTTCTGGCTGGATATTTCCAAAGGACAATCAAGTGAATTTGCTGACATTTCTAGAAATGCTCAGTAAACAAACACATTAGTCTAAGGTATTTTTTCAAAACACGTGTTCAGGCTCCAGTCAAACATGCATGTGCTAGTTCCCAAAGCAAAAACAAAAACAAAAACAACAGCAACAAGGCTGCATCTAGGCGTTCAATCTTTCCTAGTTTTCTTATATCGGATCAAATGCAATGAGAACGCTGCTGCAAGGATTTATTTCACTTCTAAGTTAATTACTTCAAAACTTAGTGACTTCTTCATGAGAGCATGCACTCTTGAACTTTGCAGGAGTTTCTGGATTTGGTGACTCCAGAAACACTTAAACATTTACAATCTTTTAAAATAGTTAAACCACAATTTTGCACAGGCAATCACGCACTGAACCACACAGCTCATGCAGTGAGAGGGTGGGAAGACGCTTCCCTCTTGAGGGTATTCCACATTATACGTCATACATATATGCCTATTTTAGAGTGTTGACTTGGTTTTGTAAATTAATGTCTCCTGTCTTATTGTAAGGGGGAAAAAAGGTTGGGTTTTTTCATTGTTGTTGTTATTATTTAATTGCTTTTTTTTTTTAGATAAAGCCCTCTTGTACAGCCCAGAGTAATAACATTTCCTTTAGCAGTTGATTGAACTATCAATATTTATTAACTGTAAGGTAGAATAATAGGTTGTATTTTTGCATTCATGTTTTTAAACTTTGTCCGTGTTCCTTTCCCAGGCCCACTTCCTTCTCCATCCCCCATTCCCCTGTTGCTGGTCCTGTTTTCTCTTCAAACAGTCCTCCCTTCTGCCTTCATGTCACATGTATCCTGAACCCCGTCCTCGTCCTCCACACTCATTTAAGGTAGATTCTCTTCTTCTTACAGGCTCCGTTCTATTTTTATCACAAACTAAACCAGCAGTTTTCAACCTGTGTGCCACCACACCTTTGCCAAACTTCTGTCATCAAAAATATTTACATTACAATTCATAACAATACCAAGATTACAGTTACGAAGTAGCAACAAAAATAATGTTATGGTCTGGGGGGTCACCACAACATGAGGAAAGGTGTTAAAGGGTCACACCAGTAGGAAGGTTGAGAACCACCACACTAAAAAAAAAAAAAAAATTAAATCTAGATTACACATATGAAAGAAAATATTCAATATTTGTCTTTCTGTGTCTTATTTTGATTAAGACATAATCTCTACTTGTGTGCATGTTCCCACCTATACCATGGTTTCTTTTTCCTTTTACGACTTAAAAAAAAATGCCATTGTGCATATGTGCCACATCTCCTGCACCCATTCATCTGTTGATGGACATCTCGGCTGGTTTCATCCCATATGTACCACATCTCCCGCATCCATTCATCTGTTGATGGACATCTCGGCTGGTTTCATCCCTTAATCATTGTGAAAAGTGCAACAGTAAACATGGAAATGTATGTGTCTCTGCGGTATGTTGAGTTAGAGATATTCAGCTAACTAGCCAGAAGTAGTAGAGATGCATCATATAGTAGAACGCTTTTATCAAAGTATCTTTACGCATGTTTCAATAGGAATAAGTAAAAAAAAAAAAAAAAACCTAGCTTGCATGGGCTGCCATGATTTTCATGGTTAGGATTTTATATCAACACCAGAGCTCTAAATGCACGTAACTGAACAAACTTTAATAAAATCCCACAGTGTTTTACTTAGATTTTAACCCACAGGGGTGCTCTTTGATGACACCAGAGTACCATATAATAATCAAAACTCTTGAATTCATATACAAGTTATCCTCTCATAAGGGAAAAATTAAATGATCCAGTTAAAAGAGACTAGAATACCAATTTAGAAGTACCTATAATCTTTTTATGGTTCTTATAATTTATCACTCAAATGTATAAGTTTCATAGTTAATAAAGTGACAAAGGGTATTTATTTGTTGAGGCATAAAAATCAGCAAATTTCATAAATTTTTCAAAGGGACACCTCTTTCAAATAGTTAGACCATCAACAAGTCAGAGCCACCTTCTATGTCATTGCTGGCAGGAACATTCCAGAAAACTGTAAAAAAGCTACATGGTTTCCTTGTGCCTCATGTGCTTATAAAGTATGAATCACTGAAGGCCTTGTCAGATTGTACCAATATCTTCTCCACAGTGTGCTTCTGAAAATAGGCATGGCTCCTCTATCATATCCCAGTGTAGAGTGACTCTGGTTCACACTAACCAGATGCTCAGCTTCTTTCCACTCTCCCTAAATTTGGAGATGGGTCCCATTTGCAGAATTCCACTTGAAGCTTTCTGTAAACTTGTGTGTGATCTCACAGCTTTTTAAAGCATCAATGCAAGACATTTTGTTATTAGTGACAATAAGTAGCTGGCTCAGAAAGAATCCCCTCTCCATCCTAAAGAAAAAAATCAATTTTTTAGAATTTATTACAAGTTGATTTCTTTTTTTTTTTTAAGTGATTTGGTACAAGACCAAGGCCCTGCCTTAGAGGTCTTCAGTGAAATTCTTAGGAGACACATAATAATATGTTAATATATGATACTGGTGGAACATATATATCACATATATTTTAAAGTCACCCAAAACTAAAGGCTAAAGAAATGGCTCAGTGAATATGCTGCTTTTCCAGGGGACTCAGGTTTATTACCACCATTTATATGATGGCTCAAAACCTTCAGTAACTCCAGTTCCAGGAGACCTGACACTCTCTTCTGGCATCTGCAGGCAACAGGTACACATGCATATACACAGGCAAAACACCCATGCAGGTAAAATAAGAATTAATTTTTTTTAATTTTATTAATTTATTCATATGACATCTCGATTGTTAGCCCTTTCCCTGTTTCCTCCCATTCTTCCCTCCCTCCCACTTCCCCCCTTCTCCCCTCCCCTATGTCTGTGATTGAGGGAGACCTCCTCCCCCTACATATGCTCTTAGAATATCGAAGAATTAAATTTTAAATTAACAAAAACAAAGCTGTCATCTCAACATCAACATGTGGCAGCCATCACTAGATGAGAACGGACAATGAGAGTGCATGCTGGGGTAAAAATAAATACTGCATCCTCTCTGCTGGGGTAAAAATACTGCATCCTCTCTGTTTGTGTCGTTACATTCCCAAGATCTTGAACTATGACCAAAAAACCATGGTAAGCATCAAATGAATGTTTTAGAGCTTCCAGTTCCTTGAAGACCACTTTTTAATACTTAGAACCAAGCATCTGCAATTCACATGTAATGAAAAGCAAAGAAAATGCCCTATATTTCATCCAAAAATACCCATTCATTGATTTGTTGCATAGAGTAGACACTTATGAAAATAGCCTTAGGTTTCTAAAGGAGTCAATATTAGTTGCTGTGAAAGCCTGGTCTCCCAATACTTAGAATTTTCTTTATTGACTACTGATTGCCTAAGCAGCATTTGCTCTATACACACTCCTTAGTCCCACCCACAAGAAAACGCCAACCTAAAGGCAGGTTCCATGATTTTGGTCTTTCTGTACCCCATAACATTCAGCTTATAGTCATTAACATATTTGTTGAAGTGGCAGTAAATTTGAAAGCTTTAATGGTTAATTCTTTAGTTGGTAATGCCTCTGTCTAAAGTTCTCATTGGCTATTTACAAAAATCAAATTAAAATGAGGTTTAAAAGTAAAAATAAAAGTAGAAACCAAGAAACAATAATAGAATATTTTGTTCGGCTTTTACAAAATGAAAAATAATCATTATCTTTCTTTTCTTGAAGTACCATGATCTTGAAGGAGAGTGTTCCTCACAAAATTATAAAAGTAAGGCCTGGTGGTTACCTCTGAAAAATAACTCCCAACAGCTCCAGAGAGAGAACACTCCATTGACTATTATCAAGCTGCATCTACTTCTATTCCCTAAAATGTTGATGGTAGGGGGTAGTAGGCAATTTTTTTAAACTTCATTAAAAAAGAACCAGACATATACCACAATTTTGGAAACTCTCAAAGCTGCAAAGGTTTACACCTTTGTTTTACAGTCTTACACCTCCAACACACACACACACACACACAAAGAGCCAGAATTCACTTTCAAGAGTGGGCTGTAGTCCAAAAATATATCAGCGTTCCTAAGTTACTAGCTAGGAGGGATTTTAATTAACCATCTCTGCCTCTTCAGTGAAAATTGCACTTCATATGCTAATAGAAAGAAATAATCATCCCCTGTGATTCTATGACTAACTCTTAAGAGTCACCTGACAGAAGACATAACCCGATCCAGGGCCACCCTCAAAGACAGGGGACTGTTATTTTGTTCATCAGTGTACTGACTCCCTCTTCCAGTGCATTGACCCTCTCTTTCACTGTGCTGACCTCCTCTTCTAGTGCACTGTTGCCTGCACAGACTCTCCTCTCCAGTGCACTGACTCTCCTCTTCCAGTGCACTGACTCTCCTCTTCCAGTGCACTGACTCTCCTCTTCCAGTGCACTGACCCCCTCTTCCAGTGCACTGAATCCCCTTTTCCAGTGTACTCATTTCCTCTTCCAGTGCACTGGCTCCCTCTTCTTCCAGTGCAGTGACTCCCTCTTTCACTGAATTGACTTTCTTCTTCCAGTGCAGAGAAAAGAGAAAGTGGGGAGGGACATCTCTGTGACAAGATAGCGACCTAAGTTAGGCTCCTAGAGAGATATGAGAGGTACTCTAGCAGAGACTCCTACTAGCAGGAGCCATAGAGACTGAAGAGACACCCTCTAGCTAGACAAGAGTCCTAGCAAAGGGAGGGGAACACCAACCCACCCACAAAAACTTCAACTCAAAAGTCATCCTTCCTACAGGATGTTCAGGGATAAAGGTAGAGCAGTTAGAGCAGAAATTGAGGGAACATCCAAGCAATGTCTGGCCCAACCCAAGGCCCACTCCATGTGAGAGAGCCAACCCCCAACACTATCAATGATGCTCTGCTATGCTTGCAGACAGAAGCATTCCAGAGTTGTTCTCTGAGAGGCTCCACCCATCAGTGCCTCAAAATAGATGCTGAAATTCACAGCCAAACATTGAGCAAAGTGTAGGGAGTCTGGTGGGAAATGGGAGGAAGGAGAAAAGACCTAGAGGTGACAGATGTTTCACAAGAAGACCAATAGAGCCAACTGATCAGGGCCCAGAGGGGCCTGCTTAGACTGAGGTACCAACCAAGCACCTTGCATTGACTGGACACAGGCCCCTACAAAGATATAGCCAATGTGTAGCTCAGGCTTCATGTGGGTCCTCTATTGAGGGGAGCAGGGGCTCTCTCTGGCATAGACTCTCTTGCCAGCTTTTTGATTACTTCCCTCTGTCAGGACTGCCTTTCCAGGCCACAGGAGAAGAGGATGTGTTCAGTCCTGATGTGACTTGATGAGCTGGGGTGGGTGGGTAGGGGGTGCTCACCTCTTCTGAGGAATAGGGAGGGGAGAGGGAGGAAGGGTGGGACTGGGAGATGAGGGGGGATGGAGCTACCACCAGGAGGTAAAGTGAATTAATTAATTAATAAAGAAAGAAAGAACATTTATACTATGAAAATACACTTATAATAGTAATCTATAAGAATAGAATAGCTCTTGAAAATCAAAGAGTGTCTTCCCTGAGCAGGCAACATGTGAGCTAGTTTGGAGGAATTAACAGCAATCAATTAGAGAGGTACATGGGATCGCAGTGTTCAACTTTGTCTGTTTTGCTATGAGCCTCACACAAGCCATAGGAAATTCTGAAAAGTCTTCAAAATATTCACTTGAGATGAGCTTTGAAATACAGAAAGTTGGAAGCAGGATATGCCTAAAGAAGAAATCAAGTTGCCTCAAGGTTTGTGTTCAGCTAGCTTTCTTTTGCAGCCCAGGCCCACCGTTCCAGCAAAGAATACTGCTTGTTCTCATGGATTACTGTGGTGACAGATTGTGAATTGGGATCTGAAGAACTAATAAATAAGTGTGAAGTAACACTGCGCAGAGTAAACACCGCAAGTTAAGAAACGAAGGAAAAAGATGAGGATTTTATGAAAAGTTAACAATGGGGAGTGCTTGAGCGTGTGAGAGGGGACATTAGCTAAACTGGGTCAAGTCAGGGCACATGGTGTGAAGAACCATGATGACAAAACTGTGCTTGAGCTGACCTCGGGAAAACTCGGCGTGCCCTGTTGTCTTTACTCTGCCTCAGTCTCCAGTTTGCAAACTGTGTCCTGGACCCAGCCGTGTTCGAGGTCTGTGAATTCCAGCCTTACTCTGGGAAGGACTAAGCAGGAACTGAGCATCCAATAAGCAAGATGCTAGACAGAAGCCTATCCTCTGGGAAATAGGACAAGGCAACTGTGCAGACCTACCCCACTGGTCTACTGGGTGCAGCCTTCCCATTGAGCACAGTGTATCTTCCCTGAGGTGCTCTGTGTAGACACCCTAACTCAAATGTCACCTACAAAGATGTTTTAAAAAGAGAGAGAGGAAGTTCATGCAAAGAACAATTGGGTTAAAAGAAGTAAGACAATTTTCTTGCCTAAATTTTCTAGTTTTAAGTAAAAGAAAATCTACTCTAAATCTAAAATTTTTTCAAGTCAAATGAAGGAAACCGTGATCTGATGCCCGTGACAGTTCTGATGAGAGACAGCACTCAGCTCCCGTTGTCTCTCACCATCAGTACATTAATGAACAACAAGAACTCGGGGATACAGGACAGAGTCAATCTCTGTTTACTTAAATTCATTCCTACTTTTCTGTTTCAGAAGCCTGTCTTATAAACCTATTATTTTAATCAGTGGTGTTGTATTTTCTCAAGAAATTTTAGGCCAGCTTTTACACTAGCCAGGTTTTGAATTTTTATTTCGGTCAGCATCTGGCACCTTCCACCTAGCCTCTGACGCTATTTAATGAAGAGTCGTGGGTCCACTGCCAACAACTGTGTCTGTGGGTTAACGATCCTAAGTGCACCATAGGTTGTTTTGTGCTATTAACAGCTGCTGCCTCCTTTGGAGAGAAAGAGCTCTGCAGTTCACAAATCCATATGATAATTGAAAAGTCTATGAAGTTGGTACTTTGCTCATAAGAATGCCGTGTTTTGTTTAGGTGAACATTTCATTCATTGTAGCCATTCCTTTGCCCCTCAATCACTATTTGTTAAGTACATGCTAAAGAATATGATCAACTATTTATTTAGGTACAAGATGCTTAAACAACCTCCTGTCAAGATGCGTGGCCCCATGGTTCTAGACATAGAAAATAATATGCGAATTGTTTAGCAGCTATCCTAATGCTTAGATTTCAGTTGTGTCAAATTCAAGATATCCTTGCACATACAAAGTCTCTGAACTCTAGCAAAACACATAATAATATTTTAAAGGCTTCATGGAGTTGTTGTCTATTGTATCTAAAGGCATAAGTTGGCACTGAATAATGAGCTTGAAATGACAAAACAGAAGCACAAACTCCAGAAATTTCCTCAATACTAAAAATAGTCAAAACCCAATATGTCCAGAATTCCTCATTTTTCTTCTCATTCTACTACTGGGAAGCAGAACTGATTTTAAGGAAAGATACCCAATTATACAAAACCTTAGCAAACAACGACAGGTGAATTAAACATTAGGAAGTCCACCCAAATCAGACAGCATCTTCTTGTCAGTAAATCTTGGCTCAGAAATTTAGAATTTTAAGGGATGTCATCTGAATCATAAGTCTACTCCCAATTTGTAGATAGCTAATGCTTGATCAATTTTTGTTGCTAAATTCTGATAAATGGATTTGAAATAAGAAGTCACATATGACACAAGAATCTATTACAAAGCTCATGGCATAAATTTCTGCTCTTTCCACAAGGAGCACATAGGCACATTATGTACTGACAGACTGCAGTAGTTCCTGTAAGATGGGCTAGTCACTAGAAGTCTGAGTTGTTATAAAGTAGGCTCAACTGCCTCAACTCACTGTCTCACTTCCTGGCTCACCCTGTGATCTACTCCATACCCATCTTTCTTCCTCTTTCCCTTAACACATGGGGAAACACACGGCCTCCATCACAAGCTAAGCACATGCAAGTGTCATAGTCTTAGATTTCCAGAAGCATGTCCTGCAGAAGCCTCTTTGCCATATAAATTTCCTAGCCTCTGCTAATTTGTCATAGCAACAGAGAAGACAAAAGCATGTATAGGTCTTTCCTCTTCTAGTCATTCTTCTTGCTCTGAAAGATGTAAATCCTAAGGCTTTCTCTAACCACTTTAGTCAAAAGTGATCTCTCTCCTATCTGAACTCTGGGAATACTTATTTAGCATTTATAATGTTATAAGCAAAATAACCTACATTATAACATGTGGTACCCTGCTTTATCTATGTGAATAAATTGACCAGTGCCCTTGGAAATATGTAAATGAACAGCTGTCTTCTTTTGCTTATTTCTGACAATATTAAGAGATGTGTTCTATCTTTCTATGAGGAATATAAGCCTTGAGCACATGATGGCATGTCATAATTACTTTTTAAAAAATATCTATAGTTACTGGCACATGCTACTGAGAGCAGGTATTCACAGATGTTGGTGCCAATCAAATCTAAGATATATCAAAGGTTCTTTTTTAATTTCTTCTTCTTTTTCCTTTGATATGGGGGTCTCTTTCTGTAGTCCTAACAGTTCTGGGGCTCTTTCTATATAGACTAAATTGGCCTCCAACTCACAGAGATCCTTCTGCCTCTGAGTCCTGGGATTAAAGTCATTCACTATCATACTCACTCAAAATATCCTTTACTATGTTTTTAAGTGGCTGACTGCTTTATTTAACATAGTAGCTCATAATGGCTAAAACCAGAGCCAGACAAACTGCTCGTGCCAAAAGGACAGGAGATCTGATGAAGCCATCCTCAGTGAAGAACATTTTGTTCCTGTGATAACTCAGACAACAGACAGTCACTGTCCACATAAATCCACAGACCACCTGATAGCTTCATTAATTCACTTTAAACTTAAATAAGCACAATGAAGAGTGGCAAGGATTCAAGGACCTACCATCGGACAATGATCTGCTTAATAAAAGTATGAACCAAACAGAAAGTTTTAACAAAGTATTGACAAAACACAAAGGACCAAGCAAGAAACATTAAATGGCTTTCTTGTGATTCCACAGTGTGGCGGTTTGACTGAGAATTATGCCTATGGTGTCATATGTTTGAATGCTTGGTCCACAATTGGTGGAACTGTTTCAGAAGGATTAGGAGGTGTGGCCTTGTTGGAGGAAGTATGTCACTGGGGATAGGTTCTGAGGTTTCAGACATATCTCTCTCTCTCTCTCTCTCTCTCTCTCTCTCTCTCTCTCTCTCTCTCTCTCTCTCTCTCTCTGTGTGTGTGTGTGTGTGTGTGTGTGTGTGTGTGTGTGTGTGTGTTGCCACCCCACTCCTTATTTCCCCTCCCCTCTTCTCTCCTCTCCTCTTTCCTGCTTATGGATCAGGATGTAAAGTTCTCAGCTGCTGCTCCATAACCATGCCATTCTGATCCCCACCGTGATGATAATGGACTAATCCTCTGAAACTGGATCACTGGGGTAAACAAGCCCCCAGTTACATGCTTTGTTTTGTAAGAGTTGTCATGGTCATGTTATCTCTTCACAGCCACAGAACAGTGATAAGATACACAGCGAATAACTGGTGAAACCAGGCTTTGGACCCAGGCACCTGCCTGCAGGCCATACGGTCATGGTTATCATACTGCGATCTGTTCTCTCCAATGATTTCAACTCAATCTTCTGCTTTCCAACTCTTTGTTAGAAATAAATATATAATATTGTAACACATAAGACAATAGGTAATGTACCTAACATCAATAATTAGTATCTGAAGAGGTACTTCCTTAAAGTAAATTACACCTAATGATTTATGAAATCAAATAAAAATACTAACAGTAAGAGTGCAGTGAGTAGGACCAGTGGTGTAGCCCAAAGGAAGACTATTTGTCTAGCTTGCGCAAGGATTAATTCCCCAGTCTGTCTAAAGAAAAGGCAAAGATGATCTCTTCTGCTTCTAAATAGTCTGATCTCTAACATTAATAATAATCTTAGTGCAATCATTTAGACTTTCAGTGGTCCTTAGAGGCCATATGCCATTGGTTTGGTTCCCAGGACAGCTCTGGGGGATGGTGCAACCTTTGGCAGGTGGGGCCTAGACAAAGTCATGACCTCACTAGGATATATTCTTCCAGGAGATTTGGATGCTGATTTTTTTTCTCCATCTCCTCTTTGCTTCCCAACCATGGTATGAATAGTTTGCTTGCTGTGTGCTTTCCCCACTTCCAGGGGCAAAAACCAGTGAGTCCTCTCAGCTGTAACTGGAACCTCTAAGCAATAGGCCAGATAAATCTTCTCTGCCTATAAGTTAATTGTCACAGGCACTTTATAGTGAAGGAAAGTGAACATAACATTCTCCTTATTTCCTTAACAGTCTAAGCTTAGGGATACTCCCACAGCAGAACTGGCCACTAGGAAGCATGCAACCTCTGACACTTCTCTGGTCTACAAAAGATCCCCAAAAGCCATTCTTAACAAGAAAAAAAGATGTTCAGAGAAGTGTTTTATTGTAGTGGGCAATAGTTAATGCAGTCAGTTTGATTCAACATGCTCACAATAAGCAACTACGAGTGTTCAGCCACAGAGAGAACATCTACATCAACCCTGCTGCCCCACTAGGCTCAGGCAATACTGCCAAAGAGAAGGAAGAGATAATGTAAGACCTGGATGCTAGAGGAGAGTGCTATGAAATGGTCTCCTCTGATCTGGCATGACTAAAGAACACATGAACTCATAGCAGCTGTGGCAACCTGTGTAAGGCTTGCACAACATGAAGCCAGTTAAAACTTCCAGGATGGAGCAGAAGGACACTAGAGAGGCACCTCCCCTGGCTAAGGTGCCACTCACAGTTCATTGTTCCTGGGGTAGGAAGAGTTGCTTTTCTTTAGGTGTGTAGACACTGGTATAGTCCTATGCCCCAGTGCATGATCACACATCTATGCACATACAGGTAACACTGAATGGATTCAGTTTGTTAATATATGCCTTTTAAAAATAATTAAGTTTTAAAGTTTAAAAAAGGAAATGAGACGCGATAAATTATATATGCAGAATCAATCCAGACACACAGTAATGGACAGCCTAAAAGAACAGCGTTTTCTGAGAATATGTATTCCAACAGTCATGAAATGAAGACTGGCTACCCTCATGGAGGTGAGATCAGCTGAGAGTTGAGCTGATCAAAGACTCTCAAAGACCAGCATCTCAGATCAGCACTGTTCTTACACACAAAAAGCAGTGGAAGCTCACCCTCCACAATTTCCTTCCTAAGAGGCCCAGGGGACTTCCATTGATTACGGTCAAACATGCACTGACAAAAATACATCCAAGAGGAAGTCGATGACTATGACCAATAACAAGAGGAAACAGCCATCATATTGTTTAATCTCCCAAGTACATATAGAAACTGTAGAAGGAAGCAGAACAGAAACCAGTCACAAACTGCTTTAAAAGAAAAGGGGTACAGACACAAATTCAACAGAATACAGTTAGAAATAAACTGACCTGAACACATTGTGAATATTGTGATCGATAAATGGTTTTTCTAAAAAGTGGGAGTGAGGTGACAAATAAATCCATGGATTAAAAAGCAGATTTAAAACAATTATATGTACCAGAAAATATGTCTAAGATCTACTCCCAGTGCTTATAAATGCTTTACAGTCCATGTGTAAGGCAACTGAGCAGGATATTTGAGACTCAGAGTTCAGAAGAAGAGACAGGCACACCCATGGTTTAAGGAACATTGCTAGGACTAAGCATGGGCCTCGGCAATGGTATGGCATCCATGGAAAGAAATGCCATTTTCTAAATCAGTGCTGGTTTTGCTTAATTGATTGAGGTCTTACAGTGTTGCTTTTTAAGGACTTATTTTTATTTTTAATTATTTTTTTTGGCATGTGTGTCTGTGTGAGGGTATGTGTGTGAGACCTAAGAGACTTAGGTCTCCTCAAGCTGAAATAATGAGTAGTTGTAAGCTGCCTGACCTGTGTGAGAATCTAAACTCTTGGTCCTGTGCAAGAGCAGCAAGTGCTCTTAACCACTGAGCCATCTTTCCAGCCCCTCGTGTACGTTCTAAAAGCAGAGATAGATGATCCAAAAAGTAAATCCCACTATCTCTGAACATAGTACATAGCCATAGCTTAACTATCACAAATAACTTTAAAAAACTCTAGAGACCACACAAAGCAATAATTAAAGCCCCAATATTAATGGGTTTTTTTTTTTTGACCATCCATGTGTCTTCAAATACAGAGAGAATTCTCATAGCTAGTGATACAAGAAATATATGAGTTACTTGACTACGTATTGTTTTTACCTGCTGACATATAAAAAGCACAATTGTGCCTTTAAAAATCTGTAACTATGCTAAGATGCATCATGGATAAGGTGTGTGTTGCAGAGCATGGGGAGATGACCACATCTTAAATCCCAATGCTACAGGAGCAGAGACAGGTGAGTCCCAGGGGTCCCAACCCACTCAATCTAGGGAATCAGTACAATCAGGACAGTAAGAGACTCTGTCTCAAAAAAATAAGCAGAAAACAGTAGAGAAAGACAGCTATGTCAACCTCAACAGATACAGACACACATACACACACACACACACACACACACACACACATACACACATACACACACACAAAGAATTCTTGAAGATTCTAAAATTGTATTCATATTGTGCTATTTCTCAGCCTGAAACTCACTGGAATATACAATATCTAGTTCTATCTTTCTGGGACACAAGGTAGAAAAAACTGAAAGAAAAGGTGGGGAGGAGACAGGAGAAATCAAGACAATAAAGACAGAAAGGAAGGGAAAAGGAAAGAAAGAAAGCAAGGTGGGAGGGAGGGAAACAGATAGGAAAAGCTGGAAATTAAAGATGGCTTTTTCCCAATTACACATTTACGTGAACTACAAAAAAGAAAAAGAAGGTAACCTAATTTTTAATGTGGTCTTTTGATTGTGGAGGAGGGTTTATGTGGATTTAGCTCAACAGCGTTTGTAAAGCTCACTATTTATATGTCAAAGAACAAGATGTCACTCTTTAAAATTATCATGTGTTGTTTCATTCTTTCAAATCTACATAAGTGACAGAAACACTCAACAATAGAAAACTGAGAATAATCACTACTCAATTTGTAAAGCCACCCACTCTAAATTCTTATAGTCTTCTTTAAAAAAATGCATCTCTCACTAACAAAAAACAATAGACACAAAAGCACATAACTAAGTCATTATGGTGTATGCAAATTTTTCACTTGATGCTAAAAATAATAGCAGTTCACTGTAGCAGGTGTGACAAGAGATGCTCACTAAAAAGAATTACAATCATTAATTTTAATTAAACTATTCATTTCTAATTAGAACTGCTTTCAATAACTTAAATGAAGTTAAACATACAGCAAAATAAAATAAGATCTGGAAACTAAATATTCAGATACTAGGAAGAATTTTGTAAGGAACCAGGCTCCAGATGGAATTTTCTGCTCTTGACCGAGAATAAAAACACCTTACAAATGAAAATGAAATTCATCTAAATCTTCATGAGTGTGAGATAATGGTGAAGCCAGTGGGAAGAAAGGCTGTTGGATTAGATAGGCCAAAAAATGGAGTCAGATCCGCCGGAGTTCCAGGTGGTTGTGAGGTCCCCGACATTGGTACAGGGAACCAAACTCCGGTCCTATTAAAGAACATCAAGAGCTCTTAACCTTTGATCCATCTCTCCAGCCCTGATATTATTTAAACCATAAGGTTAGTCTTACGAGCAATATGATTAGGTCACAGCCAATGCTCAAGGTTTTCGTACACTCACAAATTCTTAGCTAACATAATGTAATTGATTCCTTAGTCTCTGTTTCCTCAGCTATGACACCAGAACAGTGATGTATTTTCTAGGACTGTACACCCAGGGCATGTTTCTATGTATCTCTATGTATACCCATGCTTATTCAGATAACAAATAAAAAAATATTATAGTCAATGTAGTTTCTATAAATAGTAACAATTAAATAAACATAGTTGTTAATAACATAAGGTAGTGCCACACCAGAGCAGGGAAAACATCCTATGAAATCCCTAAGGCAGCAGCATAGAACTGACAGGCTAACCTGGAATCCACCAAGTGGTTACAGTGGGAACTGGTATGTTACCAGAAAAAATAAGCATGAACAAGTCAATGTGCAGAAACATTAGGTCACATGGGAGAATTACAGAATGGGATAATATATAGATCTAGAAAATGGACGGAAATATTTGTCACACATCTTAATTATATACCTTGTTATGGGCACTTGGATTTTATGAGTGTATGAAAAACATTGATGTGGCTTAGGACCTCATGAGGTTTAAAATCCAGCACAGAAGACCAGCACATATCAGCAATTACAAGTAGAGGGTATCTTCAAGCTTGCTGTGCACTATGGAAATGAGCTAACATGTATAGGAAACCATACACTTAAAAACACATGGCTGCTGTGGATACCAGACCCCAAACAACTCCTTCACCTAAGGCTCAGGGATCATTGCAGAAAGGGGCGTGGGAAGATTGTAAGGGAGAGGTACAGAGCGTTTGCTATGGCGTTGTGTATCCTAGGAACGCCAGATGCTACACTCACAAAGTCTCACTAATGTGACTGCCAAAACATGAGCTTAAGAAGTACAACAATGACCATGCTAATGGGGCGGGGGTCAGGCAGGAAATGTCAACCCCAAAACATAGTGCACTGCAAATAACTAAGAAATGCTGAGAAAAGGAAAAACAGTCTTCCCCAAGAGCACACCAATCCATGGCCTAATACCAAACAGTCACCCTGAGCACATACATCCAAGTAACTTTAACTCTAATGAAAAGAGCAGGCCATGAATTTCAAAGAAAACAAGTGGTTTTCTTTCCCACATGGGAAGGTTTTGGAGACAGGAAGGGGAAGGGAAAATGATGTGATTATATCATAATCTCAAAAAAAGAGAAATAAACATAATACTAATAGTCATCACATGAATTAGGGGGAAACAAGGTTAATAAAGTCAATTGTTTAAAAAATAAGCAAATAGATTTGTGAATTATCAGAGGTAAAGCCATTATAGGATTGCATGACGGAATGTAAGAAGAAAGGGGGAAAGCTACCACAGTCCCCGGAGGTCATACTACAAACACTTTCATAAAGCAGAATCTAACCAGCTCTGAACAAGGAAAAATATGGAGTATTTTATTGCCCTATTCCCTAGCCTACCCTTAGGTCCAACACATACTTTGCTGTGACAAGAGCATAGCTGCCTGTTCTAATTGGTTGTCTGCTGTTGGAATAAACACCATGACTAAAAGTGAGTTGAGGTGGTGGGAGAGGGCTTCTTCCACCCTACAAAACAGTCCATCATCCAGGAAAACCCAAGCAGACACTCAAGGCAGGAGCCCGGAGACAAGACCCGCAGCAGAAGCCCTGGAGGAGTGCTGCTCACTGGCTACTCCCCCTGGTTTGCTCAGCCTGCTCTCTTATACAACACAAAAGCACCAACCCAGGGGTGGCACCACTCTCAGTGAGCAGGACCCTCCCACCATCAATCAGTAATCAAGAAAATAACCCCCACAGTATTGCCCTCAGGCCAATCTGACTGAGGCATTTTCACAACTGAATTCCCTCTTCCCAGGTGACCATAATGTATATCAAATTGACAAGAAATAAAGCGGCATAGATACTTATTATCTTAAACAGTAACACTGAGAATTTCCAAAGTATGTACTAATTCATTTAAAAACAATAGATTCATATCATGTTACATAATATAATTATAAAAAATTATATTCTCAAAACTATTGATTTATGCCTTACTCAAAAATAACAGGACCCTCATTTCCCTTTCTCTGTTCGGTGTGCTACAACACACTTTCCTGAAGCTCTGTGCGCCCAGAAGACAGTTCAAAAGTAAACAGGTGGCTCTGAATTATTATGAAGATGTTTTTAACTTCACAGATTCCCTTAGTAGGTCTAAGGTCTTCCAGGAATTCTATGAGTAAGTCCATTTATATTAGGTCTCAGAACTAGAAAGTTAAGAGAGCCAAGCTCGTAACACAAACATTACAAACTTAAATATAAAACTGGCTCTTCTGTCTTTCCGAGGGTGATCATGGGATTGTAATTACTAGCAGAGAAAAACTGCTTTCTTATGCATAAAGCAGAGATCATACTGACAAGCCAACAGTACAATCTCCTAAAATAATTACATAATCAAGATCAGGTCACGGCTTCAGTTCATTACAATAATTGCAATGAGATAAGCACGTGGCTGGGGACAGCTTGCTTTCCTGAAGCACTACAGGAATAAAGTGGATATGCACATGTGTGGAAGAGTGTGAAGATGCTCCTCAGAAGCCCTGTCAAAGCCTCACTTAGACTTAGGAGTCTCAGAACACTTCTCTTCTGCTGAAGGAGACTCCAAGCATTCAATGGTACTTTCCTGCCACGTGTGTGATGGTTACACATTTTCTCTAATAATACTTCTGTGTTTTGGGAGGGCAGTTGCTGGCTTTTGGGGTTTTTTTTTGGCATTTTGAGATAGGGTTTTTTTTTCTCTATAACCTTGGCTGTCTTGGACTTGCTTTATATATCAGACTGGTCTAGAACTCACGGATATCTGCCCCCTCCGCCTCTCCAAACGCTGAGATTACAGGTATACAGCACTGTGCCCAACCTAATACTTCTACTTTCAAAGCCTTTCAGTCCAGGCTGATCCATTAAATTTACTCACTTGCCCATCTCTGCATACACCTATGTGTGAGTTTACCGTGTGAAATACAAAAATGCAAATTTAAGAAGTGATGCTGTTCATCGTAACCCTGTGCATTTTGTGGCCAGCAGCAACCCAAACTATGAATAAGCTAACAAAAGTGAAAAATTGCAATGACTCCAAATGACCAAATGTGTGTGTGTGTGTGTGTGTGTGTGTGTGTGTGTGTGTGTGTGCGCGCGCGCGCGCGCGCACGCACGCACGCATGCACATTGCTTTGAGAGCAAAATCACTGTCAAGTCATCTCAACATTACATGTTGCACTGATACTATCAACCACCCACTTGTTCTCTCTCTCTCAATGGATAAGCTGTGGACAGGGAAAACCAATGAGAATCCTAAAGGAGCACATATGAAGCACCTAGTAAAGACGGCAGAAGTTACAATAGTCACAGTAATGAGATGAAGAGAACAGTAGGGAAGACTTGGTCTTAGGGAGTGAGGCAAGTCAGGAAATGGAGTTTAACTCTTGCAGAATACAGCCAGTTAAAGCCTTCTGACTCAGCCAAAGGCTGTAGCTAAGCAACACGGTTTTTCCCTGTGCTCCAAAGGGGGCTGCGGAACATCAGTAGCCTGGATCCTCACAGAGAGCTTTGACAGGTTTCCACCGTGTTTTATATAACTAGAGCAGAGGGAGTGCCAGATTCTATCTGATTTACTGTCACAATGGGATTTTTTTTCCCACATGAGCTAATGATGCAGAGTTATATTTAACCCCCAGAAGTCGCCCTCAGGCATTTGCTGTATACTCTGATTGCTTCTCATATCAAGATTTAGACAACTAGCAATTTTTCTGCTACAGAATATGACAAAAGCAAGGGCTTAATAGGTAGGTTTAGCCCCTCCCAACCGGCTCCACTATAAATTTAGTTGCATATTCCGAATCTGTTCATTAACTTTAAATTTCCTCAGCTGCTTTCTCACAAAATTGAAAAGAGTGAGAGAGTCTGGTACTTTGAGTCCAAGTCCATTGGTGTGTGTGATCTGATACTCTCACCCAGCCTACACTTGCCTTTCCTCCCAAACTGTAGATCTTCATCCATTAAACTCAGCCTCTGTGGGATTTCTTTCTTTCTTTCTTTCTTTCTTTCTTTCTTTTTTTTTTTTTGTGGTAGAATGTAAATTTAATCTCAGAATTCAGAAGCACAGAAGAGTGTAATCTGTGAGTTTTAGACCAATATGTTCTACATACTAAATTCCAAGCTAGCCATAGTAACAAAGAAATGTCCTTTTTCAAAAAACATACACAACTAAATACAGTTAAAGTAAGAATTGAAGGGGAAAAAACCCCAACAACTCAAGATTCAGAAATGCAGTTGATGTTTAAGAGAGAAGCCAGTGTCATAGAGAATCTATATTACAGATACTCTATGTCTTACTTGGGGTTTCTATTGATGTGAGGAAACACCGTGGCCAAAAGCAAGTTGGACAGGAAACGGTTTAGATGGTGGCTTACGCTTCCAGATAATCATTCGTCACTGGAGGAGCTCAAGACTGGGACTCAAGCCGGCCTGAAACATGGAGGCAGGAGCCGAAGCAGAGGACGTGGAGAAGCTTGCTCCACCTTGCTTCTTATAGTATTCATTACCCGCAGCCCAGGGATGGCACCGCCCACCATGAGTTGGGCCCTCCCCCTTTAATTACTAATTGAGGCAATGTATTACAGCTGGATCTCATGGAGCCATTTCCTCCACTGAGGCTCCTTCCTCTCTGTGAGTCTAACTTATGTCAAGTTGACATACAAAACCAGCCAGTACAGTGTAAACCCTAGTGTGGAACTGACTCACTAAACCCCTCCCAGGACTCACAACCCATTCCCGAGTTGTTTCTATCACCTAAATCATTACAGTAAGTAGGAGAATTGAAGATCAATTGTGCTGCCTCTCTAGTAGTTAGTACTGTTATTTCCAGGTTAGGGTAATTAAATTATTTGTCTCCAGTCTATAGCAGGATTAATAGTTGTTTTAGAGCAATGTTACCACTCCTGTAACAGGAAACGTATACTATAAGTATTATTTTTGATCATCTCATCAAGTACAAGCAGTATACTGGAATTTTTAATATTTGTCTTTTTAATAAGTGTGTTCTATAATTTTCCCCATGGCATCTGTGCTGGTTAGGTTCTACGGTCCACTTGACACAAGTTAGAGGAGAGAGTGTCAAATTAGGAACTTAGAGAATTACAATGGCCTGTGAACATGTCTCAGGAGTATTGCATCGATTGCTGGTTTTTATAGGACTATTCTACTGAGATGTTACCGTTTTCCTGGCAGGTGATCTTGTGGTATACAAGAAAGTTAGCAAAGCAAGTGCCATGGAGTAATAGCCAGAACCTGGAGACAGTCTAAGTGTCCCTCAGTCGAAGAATGGATAAAGAAACTGTGGTACAGTTATACTATGGAATACTACTCAGCTATAAAAAAACAAGGAAATCCCAAAATTTCTGGACAAGTGGATGGAACTAGACATGATCATAATGACTGAGTTAACCCAGAAGCAGACAGACTCACATGGTATATACTCACTTATAATTGGGCACTAGCCCAAGAGGCATGTCACATGAAAGTCTTCACTTACCAGGAGATGGGGATAGATGTGAGGACCTCCTCTGTAAGATTTCTAAGCCACAGAGATACCTAGCAGCATTTTAGTATTTTCTCTTTTTTTTTTTTTTTTTTTAGTATTTTATTTTCAACAGTGGAGCCCAACATTTACTTATATATTTGCATAAGTATTGACCTTGGCGGCCCTGATCATGATGACCTGAGCCTCTCATTATCACTTACATTCTCTTTCTATATCCTAATTTGTATTTTAATTTTAATTCTCTGTTCAGACTGAGTTGCTTCCCTTAATACCAGTGTCTTGGGTGGTGCTCCTTGGGTCCTGTTTCAAACTGGACATTACCACCATTCAAAGTCACAATCATGTATTTAAAAACCACAGCCAGAAAGAAACTCCTGCTGCCAGTCAATTTAAAGGCTCGTAGCTGATAATAAGGAACTATGAGTGCTTAGCCCTAAATGAGATTTTTTTAAAATCAGTCCCACAACTACCACCAAGGCTCAGAGAACACTACATAAGAGGAGGCAGAAAAATGGGATGGGAAGGATGGGAAGAAGTGCTGTAAAATGTTGTTGTCTTCTACATGTGACATGGCTGTGGCACTCATAAACTCATAGCTGCTGTGGTTACCTGCCCAAGAAAGAAGAGGAGTAGGGGGAAGACAAATGGCATGATGCTGGGAGGAAGAAAGGTGGAGAGTTAGGAATGGAGAAATGGAAAATAGGTAGAATCATATTTAATCTATGAAATCCTCAAAGAATTTACAATACAATCTTTAGGTAAAATAAATAAAACTCTTGCTGCCACCCCTTACCTGCCTTCAAAACAGAATCACTTACTGGTCCTAGGCAAAATGTGAACATAAGTTTGTCATGTCTCTTGGAAATTTGTCCTGACCACCCACACCCATGAGTTACATCAGTACTTCTGGATGGGCCTCTACCTAATTTCCCACAGGGGTGATTCCATCATGTGTCTTGGCTGAAGTCCCAGTAACAACCCACAGCAATGTGATTCCATGGCCCCTACTAGTCAGAGTCATTCTGAGTAACCTCTATCACCTTCCTGGAGCTTAGCTTCCTCAACCACCACACCAGATATTTTATCTTTGTCAAGCAGTAGCTCTCAGTTTCCTCATGTGCAGAATAAAAAAACTATTGTAGCCATCACTCAGGGTAACTATATATTACATGATTCTGACTTTATTATTGTCAATTTTTTCCATGGAAATTCAGAGACAACCTTTATATCGCTGGGCGGCATTGCTTCTGGGATATCTCATAGACCTGTGCTTGAGCAAATAAACCTTAACTGCTAGGCCAATACCCTGGATGCCTAGGAGAACGTGGTGGCACTCATCTGTAACCCCAGTACTTGGAAACTGGCTCAGAAGAATCACGAGTTCAAGACTAGCCTGGGACACATGAATCTTTGCCTTTAAAAATGTGTTTATTTCTATTTCATGTACATTGGTGTTTTGCCTGAATGTGTGTCTATGTGAGGGTGTCAGATCCCTGGAACAGGAGGTACAGACAGTTATGGGGGTGCTGGGAACTGAACCCGGGTCTTCTGGAAAAGCAGCCAGTGCTTTTAACCCCTGATCCATCTCTCCAGCCCCTGAGTCTTTGCCTTTAAAAATGGGAATGGAAGGCTAGAGATTGTAGCCTAATGGTAGAGCACATGGCTACATGACAAGGCTCTGGGACCGATCCCCAGCATTAGGGCTTGAGTGACTTTACATGACCACTCATGAATAAAGTTTCATGAACTTTTTATTTTTGAATCATTTTAGAGAGTCCAGAAATAAAAAGCAACTATTACTAAATCCTAACAGAATTCTTAGTAATAAGTTATTTAAATTTTCTTTTAAAATAATTTTTGGATTTACAGATGATTTTACCATTTACTAAAGATGAAAGAAAATTTCCATGTTAAAGAGATGGGTGTGTTTATTTGCTTTTACATAAAAAAATTAAACACTCCTGGATATCTGATACTGCATCTTCAAAGTTATTCAAAATGGATATATATTTTGATTTCATAATTATCAATGCTTAGAACATCTCTGAATAAATACTTAGCACAAAATGGCAGAAGTATGTTTAGGGCCATTTTGCAAATTGTAGGAATTAAGAAGTTCTGTCCTTATGCCAAGAAAATATTCACTTCATCATTTTTTTATGAAATTCAAATCAGTAACTCAACAATTTTTAAAGTCAAACAATCCAAGACAAAATAATTCAGAGATACACATACTTGATAGTGAAAATATTAAAAGTGTATGTTTTCCATAATTATCCTTTAAGCTTCTATAAAAGCATAAACTCTGTGGATGGAGAAAGGGCTCAGCAGTTGAGAGTACTTCTTGCTCTTGGAGAGGACATGTGTGATATGACATGTGTCGTGCAAAATGTGCACCCTGTGTGTTCAGAAGCAAGGCTGCAGTGAAGCCATGAACGCAACAGGGAGAACTTTGCCTGGGATACCTCGGATTCATGACATGTTTGATTTTCAATAAATTTTTGGTCCTTATATATTCAGAAACTTACTGTTGCCAATTTTTTCCTATATGAGGTCATGGCCTACAGTCTGAGACACTGACTGGGAGTTGGCCTCTTCAAATCATCCTACGTACATTTCAAAGTTACAGGTGTCACAACTCAGGATAAAAAGTGGTTGGTACCTTACCAAGCCCCTACCTACCTACCAAATAAATTTCAGAAAGACTTTCCCATACCATGGTTGTTCCCTCTACTTCCAA
This sequence comes from Acomys russatus, assembly GCF_903995435.1. Classification (NCBI taxonomy): domain Eukaryota; kingdom Metazoa; phylum Chordata; class Mammalia; order Rodentia; family Muridae; genus Acomys; species Acomys russatus. The sequence goes on from NC_067145.1 coordinate 42,523,927, forward strand.
ATCTCATGAATTGTTAAGTCATACTGGAGAGCCTGTTTCCATTGTCACTGCATGTGAATGAGTAAAGAATGAAATTCATTTCAAGTAGCAATATGGTATTATATCTTAACATGTCATTTCATTGGCCAATTCCGTATTGTACATTCATTTCCAAATTTCCAGTGCACCCTACTGCAGCAGATGCTGTAGCACACAGTTGTATATAGCAGTTGAAGAAGATTTTCTTTGGCAAATGCAAGAAATGAAAAAACAAAAACAAAAAAGTTTTAACCAACAAGTGTGTACTTTTAATTATAGCAATTTTACCACCTTGCCAGAAAGTTCAGTCACAGCTGCCTTTCTACCACTTCTGCATAGAGGTCGTATGCTCACCACAGAGTGTGATGGTTTGGTTTGCTTTGGTCTTGCTTTGTCCCAGAGTGCCTTGAATTCACAATCCCCCTGACTTGGCCCCTTGAGTGCAGAAACTATGTTTGCTAATCTAGTAGGCAAAATTCTTTCAATTCTAAGAACTGGTGAAGATTTGTCTCTTATGATAGAGATTATTTATTTCTGTGTCCCCACGTTCTTATTTTGTATGATAGTCACTCAGCACTTAAAGGATGTCGGTGTCAATTACATTTTCAAATGCCTGGATCTCTGAAGAAAGAAGCAATTTATTTACATTGTGATTTCCTTTACTATTCCATGTTATTTTAGGGGTGCAAATACACTTGGAACACACACTGGTAATACTAACATTTAGAAGTTAGAAGGTGATAGTTACAACCCTGAGACTAGCCTGGGTACTAGGCTAGCCGGGACCACATAGCAAGTCTCTGTTACTCACACACACACACACACACACACACACACACACACACATACACTCGTACACATACACACTCATACACACACTCACACACATACACTCACACACATACACACACACTCACATACTCTCACAGACACACACACATACACACTCATACACACTCACATACTTTCACACACTCACGCACATACACATATTGCAAGACGCACTTGAGTTAATCTATCAGAAATATCAAATGTACACATTGTTAATTATTAAATTAAAAAGTTAGCGAGGCTGAGCTCAGCAAACCTCAAACTGAGAAGGGTAGTATAGCTAATTAAACATGTAGAAACTACAGTCAGAAGTGGTCTGCATGCAACAGCTTTACCAAGATGCTCTGCCACTTAGCTAGAACACAACCGACAACTTGCAGCTGTACATAATAGACACGTAGTGCTCTTGCGGAGGAGATGTCTACATGACCACAAAGCCCTGATGTTCTTTAGCTTCCCACAACAGATTCATACTCTCCCCGACCACAAGATGGCAGAGGGCACTGGGTACCCCTGTTCCTGTTGCTAGGAGAAGGTAATTGAGAGCCAAGTTCTATCTTATCCAACTTGTATGAAGCAAAACTTAGTTGAAGAACATGATAAAACTTCCAGAAAAAAAAAAAACAATCAGCATCTACTAATTTTAGAAGAAAAAAAAGATTATGTAAGAAATTCAAACAGGCTAATTAATCACAGACCTGAGAACAAAGCAGGGAAACCGGCTCGGGCCTCCTTCAGCGCCTCCGTAAAGCAAGCCTTTATTACCTAACCACAAGATATTTTTTTAGCCTAATGGGGAGGCGACTTAACTGTGGCTGAAAATAATCTCCAAATAGCTGAGAAAAGGGTTTCCATTTTTTTTAATTTGAAAATTCCCATGGGGGAAAAAAGCAATGTCTGAAGATGAAGGGAAGCCATCAAGAGAGGACTGTCTTAAGTTTCCGCTCAGCACCCTGCGAAGTACCTCAGAGCCCCAAATCACAGTTCCTCTTTCTGATAAGGAGGCGAGGCTACCCCTTCCTTAAACAGCCAGTTCGTGCTGACAAGACGTGAAAAGAAAAACCATGGTGCAGCGTGGCAGGCATTTAAACACCTAGATGGTGACCAGTTCACTGCTCTCCATTTGCTGGATGATTTTTCTTTTCCATTTCTAGTATGAAATAACGGCATGTACAAACCAGAGTGCAGGGGTCTCGCTTTTTCTCTGTGTCTAGCTCTTGCCCTAAACTCACGATCCTCTTGCCTCAGCACTCTGGACTTCCGGGGTTACAGCACAAGCTGTCCTCACTCCTTTTCCACCGAGATTTCAGTAGCTGATATCTGTTTCAAGCTTGCCTTTAACGTCCTTGAGTGAATCTGAAGGCAACGTTACTGATTCAACTGTTCATAGAAACTTGAGATTTGAACCCCTTCAGCATCGACGTGCCCCCTCTGCAGAATGAACTGGATCACTTCTGGAACTGGCTGGCCACCTCCGGTCCAATATGGTAGCCACTTATTACAAGCAGCTATAAAATGCTTGAAGAAGGTTATAGAGGGCATTTGCCTGAAATTCTTGTTTTATTTAATTTTAGTTATTATAACTAAAATTGGTAGCTACATATAGCTGGTGCCTCTCACAATGGACAGCACAATTCTAGAACAATATTTCTAAAAGCTCCAGTGAGAATAAATGCCGTAGAACAACAGGTCACACAAGATGGTGGCTAATAAACAGCTGCTTCCGACTATTTCACTAAATCAGAAACTAAGCTAGAGATCTCTGGGAAAGCACTGTGACCCCGTTGTGCTCCAGGGTGGAAGCTATGCTCTGGATGCAAGAATTTCCAAAAGAAGGGTCAAATAATGCTTTCCTTAGATCTTTGCACTAAATTCCTCTTCTCATATACTAAATAATAACCACTCTTACCTTTATAAAGCAATTTCTCTAGCTAGCATGACGTGACGTTACAGGTAGACTCACCCAAGACATCCCATTGACAAGGAGAAACATGGCAATGCTGTGACCAGTGTGTGTGTGTGTGTGTGTGTGTGTGTGTGTGTGTGTGTGTGTGTCTATGTGTTACATATGTGAGTATATACGATCTCCCCAGCCCCCAAAGTAACAGTTCTAAATACTTATTTTTATTTTTAAATTGTTCATATATGAGTGTGTCTGTGTGAGAGTGAGTACACACGTGAGTGCAGGCACCTACTCAATCCAGAAGAGGGTACAAAAATCCCCTGTAGATGGATGTATAGGCAGCTGTAAGCTTCTCCAGTGAGCACCAGAAACCAAGCTCAGGTCCTCTGGGATAGCAGTAGGCACTCTAACTGCTGAGCTCTCTTTCCATCTCCCAAAGTGACATGTTAGCAATTCCGCGAAAGTGTCTCAAAGTGAGAATACTCAAAATGTTTATCTGAAAATGTTTCCAATGTTATGTAGGTTTTGTTGCCAAAATCTACAAATATTCAGAGCCCTTCAATTTAAACTTGGAGGTAAAAGTTCCCAATCAATCACACAAGAAGAAAATAAGCTGAGGTGTGTGTGTGTGTGTGTGTGTGTGTGTTCTTAAAAATGCTAAAAGGCCCATTTAGAAATATCTAAAATATCCAGGTTAGCTTATAGAGACTAATGGAAGGGAGGATGAAAAATTGCTGGCTACATGTTTGTATAAACCTTTGAAAAACTGATAAATAGAACTGAAAAAAATGGACAACATGATTTAGCAAAAAGCAGTCAACAGCTGATTCCTTCCATTTGGCTTAATATATTCTTGCAAAGTAAATTCATCCCTTGTGACAGATGTTAAAACTAGGTATAAACCCAGCTGACCCAAGAGACGTTTGAGCCACTGCATTCTCAACGAATGAACTACTCTAATGTTGGTGAGGAAGATGTGGTCGTAACAGTCCCAATAAGAAAAACTTACAAAAATATGGGTATGACTACTAACCTTTACAAAATAATATCAATGCCATCAAATCATTTCATTTTTATACCAACTTGATTAAGTTTTCTGATTTATGAAAAGATAGATAAATATTATAAATTATTTGTATACTCTTTATATTCCTATAAAAATAAGAAGCATTCAATGTTTATTCATGGCCTATAATCAAACAGCTTAAAGTTATTTTCTTTATGTTTCCTATTTCAAATATTTTTAATTACTATAGTGGAAATAAGCAAAAAAAAAGACTTTTAAGAATAGAAATCATTTCATTTAGTATTTCTAATCAACAGTAAGACAGAATTCTGTGTACTTGAAGCACTGGTAGGAAAAGAAAACAGGCTGAGAATGAAATGGACCCTGAAAACATGGTCTAGTCCATTCTGCAATAATCTAGATCAGTTGAGAATCACCATGCACCCCGTTATGAGAGGTGTTCTCAGATCTTGTTTTGCTATGTCCCTGGAGTGGGGGCAGCTTCCCATACCCGGCTACCTGAACTCGGTGGGAAATTCTTTTGCTAGTGGTGTTTCTGGAACTTCTGTCATTGTCCTATATCAGCCTTCCATTTCCAACACCAGCCCTGCTCTACTGATACAACCTGTCCGGGAGTTGAAAAGTCAACAACACCCCAGAAAAACAACAAAGTGAACTTTGTCCTGCTTAGGAAGCAGACACATGTAAGTCCCCCTAGTACTTATGAGAGGAGAGTACCAAACATAGTATTGAGCAAAGCATAGAACTAGCTCCAAGCTGCGATTGGTGTTAGTTTCTGATGATACAGATATTCATAAAGATAAAACCCTGAGTCTTAAAACTACGACTCGTACTAAAGGTTCTCCAAAATAAGCTCGCTTAGACAGTGACTGTGGAGTTAGAATCACAAGATCAGAACAAAAGAAAAACCAGAGCACATGAAAAATGCTCCAAGCAGGAGGTTTTTCTTTGTTTTTCTCACAAAGGGAACTCTTCAAGAAAAGCTGGGTTCTAATCTTCGGGTTATGTCAGCACAGAGAAGGAGCTGAAAGGGGGACCTCATGCTCAGACTTCAGGTGTGATGTGCAGCGTCCAAAGAGACCAATACCACCCAAAGACTCTTAGGGAGCCCGCCACCAGGAACCTCCCAAGCCTGGCCCGGAACTAAAAGCTCTTACTTTCTTTTCTGTCCTTAAATTTTCTTATATATTCTTCTCTCATATATTACATCTCCATAGCATTTCCCCCTCCTTCCTCCCCTCCCCAGCCCTCCCCACCATCTTACTCCACCCACTGCTTGCCCCATCCATTCCTCCTCCATTTCTCTTCAGAAAAGGGCTGGCTTCCCATGGATATCAACCAAACATGGCATATCAAATTGCAGTAAGACTAGACATCTCCTCTGCTATTAAGGCTGGAGGAGGCAAGTCAGTAGGAGGAAAAGGGTCCCCAAAACAAGCAAAAGAATCAGAGACAGCCCCCATTCCTACTATTACGAGTCCCACAAGATAGATGCAGAAGGCTAAAAGGGAACTATCTTCCTGTTTCTAGACAGACTGTTCGTCAAATCCAGTGCCCCCACCAAAACAAGGCTGCACAGAAATGGCCACTCTTAGACCAGTAACCACAGTGGAACACTCAGCGGAAAGAAAGAAAACACACGCTAGCTAAAGACAATGCAAAGTGCCCACACACAACTGCTGTGGAGATATTAACTAAACTAAAGACAATCCCCAATCATCAATTGAAATGTATATGTTTGAAGTTGTCAAAGTCATCCAAAGAGAAGCAAAGCTTCCAAAACATTCAAAACCATAGGAGAAACAAATATAGACAAGATTTTACCATGTGTGAATTAACAAAGCAAGAAGATTCACATACCCAGTGCAGTCCCAATTGGGTACGGGGTATGAGCTACAGAGGGCTGCCTACATGGATGCATATGAACATGGAAGAGATGTGTGAGTAACCAAGGGGTGAAGTGGCATTATAGGAACATGGTAAAAGCAGAATAGATTTAGAGGAACATGGAAGAGAACGGAGGTGTTAGAGGTACTGAGGGAGGGAGATTTGAGCGATACAGATAAAGAGCATGGGAGTAGATAAAGGTAGGTGTGATGTGCATGGGGATTATGGGATTTGGGCAAGGTAATTGGGAGTGTGACAATCTTGGAGGTGTGTGAGTGATGTATAATAGCGTGGTATTGTTGGGTGTGCACATGGTGTGCATACAAGGAGAATATATCCATATATGTACATACATATACCTGAGCACCTATAACTGCAATGACACAAAGAAGTACTTAATGGCAAACACCCTTCTGGCTTAAATACCCTTGCTTTGAAACCATATATATGCGCTGTGCACAACTGCCATTCACAACTGAGAAAAGTTCAAATTAAAGTTGTTGATTGTAGTCCAGGCATGGTGACACACACCTTTAATCCCAGGACTCTGGAGGCAGAGGGAGGTGGATGACTTTGAGTTCGAGACCAGCCTGTGCATGACAGCCAAGGCTACACAGAGAAACCCAGTCTCGAAAAACAAAACAAAAAAAAAAGTGTTGATTATGACTTTGCAGAAACATCCTCCTATTCAAATTAAATTAAAACAAGCTGATGCAACTTTCCTTACAAATTTATGGAGTCAACATTGGGATAGTCCAAGTGTTTAAGAGCAGAAAACTAGAATTTGTTCTTCTATACAGCATTTTTGGATGTTAGAGACAGATTAGTGAGAACACAGTTGTTATGACATCTTATCTCTCCTTTGAAACTGCAACAGACAAGTGACAATGGTCATTGCTGCTGCTGTTGTTTTTCTGGACAAAAAAAAGACTGGTCTTTTCAAAAGTGTAATCTCTGTTCCTGATCAGCCAGCATCCCATCCAGTCAAGCAGGGACAGGAGTGGGAGTGAGAGAAACAAACACAGCTGTAACCAATTCCTCCTCTCCAGGTTCCTGCATATAATTTTCTCCTTGTTTTCCAAATTGCCCTGCCATACCTGCTCTACAGTGTTTTAGCAGATGGCAGTGTGTCTGAATGGATCCCACTAATGTGACAATAAGCATCACAGTGCATTAAAAGATGCTTAATCTGTTTGGTCCCACTGGGGCTGTTTTCTCATTCCATGATTGTTTTACATTTCTAGCTCATTTTGAGGAATAAAATCAGCCTTTAATTAAAGTCGAATTTCCGCCATAACCTTATTTTTAGCCTTGTCTTAAGAGCCCCCAAAACAGTGACTGTGCAAAAAATTTTATTTTCTCCCCTCTTTTCAGTTCATTTGACAGAACCAAGGTCCACACAGACTCCTCTTTACTTGGTAGGACGCACATGGCCATTCGCACACACAAACAAAACACGTGCAAGAGACAACCAAGCCTTTGGTTTCTATCTCATTGGCTCTCATCCTTGTATTCTTACCTCTGAGTTGTTCAAGTGGCATCTGTGAGTCCCTGAAAACCAGCCATCACTCGAGCATTGGTCAATGTCCACTTTCTGAAGATTTATATCAACTTTCATCACACCCCTAAAATGAAAAAGATAAAAAGAAGAAAAAAAAATTAAGCTGAGCCTTTATAATTTCTAATCATGTTCTGCCCTGGAAATCAGACAAATGTAAAGAATCTACTAAATTGTTCACAATAGGCAATCAGATTTAACTCAGGTTTACTCAGTAAGGAAGCATAGGAGGCGACAGCCAGCAAGGACTTATTTTGTCCAACTTGCAAAAGTAAGAACTTTGTGCCCTCACAATCTTTGGCCCCTTCATGTAGTATCTGGCACATAACATGTGCTCAGTAAATACCTGAAGGTTGACTGAAGGAGAGAGAAACATGTTTTTTTGTTAAATCACAAGTGGGGGATGAGAAAAAGACTTGTGAGAGAGCAGGTGATGTTTATCTCCTTAGAAGTCAAACCACCATGTGGGGAAGATTGGTTATTAAGCAGCTGGTGAAAAACATCCTTGAACAAATGCTGAGAGGAGGTATAAATGTGAGCCAAAAACAAGAGGTGGGACCTTTGGCGACTTGGGATAGCTTTGGCTGTTCATCGCTCCACTTCGAGAGACTCCTAGGAAGAACCGCTCAAAGGAAGGCTTCGGGGCTCCTGCTGAGGTTCCAGGTTCTGGTTATTCCAGGTTCCAGCAGAAGAAATCCTGCCTGATTACACCAGGAGAATCATTCCTCTGATTCCTGAGTCCTTACATTTTTGTTATTGTGTTCTTTAATCCTCTTCTTCTATTGTCTCGGTTAGTCAGGTTATAAGTGACGTATGCTCGTTAATAAGTTCGTAATAAAATATATTTGTTAAGAAAATTGAGCCTACAGTTGACCAAACCAGATAATATTGTTATGGACAGCAGAAAACTTGACTCTGAAATAAGACCTAACCCCCTTCCCACCCCACCCTGAGAAAAATATCTTCTTTATGTGAATCACAGCCAAGCTTTAATCTCATTTCTTTCTACATCTAATTCCCATACTGTGCTGGGAGGTCAGAGAAGTTGGGGTAACTGCGGGTGGGTAACAGAACAAAAACCTTCTCTTTCCTCTGATCTATAAGTGACATAAATATATAGATGATAGATAGGTGGGTACTCCCAATGTGATGCAAAGCATATGATACAGGAGTTAGTATTGGTAGCTAAGAGTAGGATAAAAGAACCTGTCCTTGCTTTGACCAGCTTATCACAAGAGCTGTTGGCAAACTGCCACCAGCAGAACCAATATTGTTTATGCATGTATCATTCAGCATACTCAGGCACTGTGGGGAAACACAAACATATCCATCTATGTTTCTGACAGCACACATGACAGGTAATGAATGATAGTTATAATAAATTCTACTACATGTGCTGGTTGTTTTGGGTTTTTTTGCTCTTTGTTTTTGTTTTTTGAGGGTATTTTGTTGTTTTGTTTTGTTTCTGCCAATTTGACACAAACCAGTGTCATCTGGGGAAAAAAAAAGGACCCTCAACTGTGAAAACAGCTCCCATCAGATTGACTCAGCTTGAGCAGTCAGCAAGTCTGTGGGGTGTCTTCTTGAATAAAGGTTTGATGAGGGAGGACCCAGCCCAATATGGATGCTATCACCCTGGACAGGTGGTCCTGGGTTGTTCAAGAAAGCAGGGTGACAGGTTGTGGAGGGTCCTAGGAACCTATAAGAAGAACATTAAGATGGGCAGATCTGGGCCCAGGTGTCCAGCGCAAACTATGGCACCAGCCAAGGACAATACATGCAGTAAACTTCGAACCCCTACCCAGATCTAGCCAATGGATAGGACACTCTTCACAGTTGAGTGGAGAGTGGGTTCTGACTTTCACACGAACTCTGGTGCCCCATATTTGACCACGTATCCTGGATGGGGAGGCCTGGTGGCACTCACAGGAAGGATAGCTGGCTACCAAGAATAGACTTGATACCCTATGAGCATATACAGGGAGAGGAGGTCCCCCTCAGTCACAGTCTTAGGGGAGAGGAGTAAGGGGAAAATGGGAGGGAGGGAGGAATGGGAGGATACAAGGGATGGGATAACAATTTAGATGTAATAGGAATAAATTAATAAAATATTTTTTTTTTAAAACAGGCTGGGTTAAACATAAAGATCAAGCCAGTGGGTAGTATTTCTCCATGGTCTCTGTTTCAGTTCCTGCCTACAGTTCTTGCATTGGCTTCCCTCAGTGATGGGCTGTGATCCAGGACACACAAGCAAAAATTAACTCCTTCCTCCCCCAAACTGTTTTTGGTCATGGTGTTTATCACAGCAATAGAAGGCAAACTAGGACAGGAGACATTACAGAGGAAGAAAGATTATACTGGAGGGGCACAGGTCAAAGGGATAAGAGGAGGCTGGAATAATTACAGCCCTTCATAGCCACACCATCCATACCCTTCATCACCAGCGTCAGGACGTTTCCCACTGGACTATTATGGGCTACTGCATTTTAGTATTCTCCCTTGAATGCCTCATTTAAAGCATAAATTAACCAAAAATATGCATTTTTTACTTGTGTCACAATTGTTAGAAATAATGAGCTCGGGTTTTCTTCAGCTATTTACAACAGCAGCAAGAGCTCAGTGCCAAGGCAGGCCACATGTCCCAGCTTGCTCGGCGCCATGGTCACCAGTGGGGACTGCAGGATGGTGGCCGTTACTCTGCTCCTTTTCCTTGAAGGAAATTGGCTTCAGAGCTAAGTAGCTTACTGATTGAGAACGTTTTCCCTTAACTTCAAGTTCATATATAGACACCAGAAAGTCACAGTGGACTTTCAATCCAGCCGCGAGACACTTTGAGTTTGAGCAAAACCACCAGAGGTAAATGAGCCTTGTGTTGTCCACCAGATGGGAAATAAGCACTGACTCATCTTCATTAGGGCTCCTAGGTATCCGGGGACCCACTTGAGCCCTGGGGAAGGTGCTGCAGACTTCTGGAGAGGTGGGTGGAGGTTCAGGGGACTTGATGAGTAAGAAAAGCTCTCTTACTGGGGAATAGCAGACAGTTTAAAGAAACGCAGAGACCCAAATGCTGAAGCCAGCTAGCAACCTAAGCACACCTGTGTCCTGAGTCCCTGGAGCGAGCAATGTCTCTGAGGCGGAAGTGCTGTTCCTTCAACATCCGGAGAGCGCCATAGGCAACCAGGAAATAATTTCAATTCCTCCGGGCTGTAAATGAGGGCCAGAAAACCTAGTGGAAACCTCCCGAGTTTGGAATACAGCAAACACTATTCCCCTAAACCCCTCGGTGTTCCACAGGCCAGTGTGTTCCCCCACTTGCTGTCTGGGGAAACCCCAAATGCCTTTCATCTTTGACAGTTCTAATATTCTGCTACCATGAATAGGTTTCTGTGTCAAAACTACTGCCAAGTGCTGTAAGATGGCATCGTCACACTTTTCTTGTATTTTGACACTTCTGTCCCATTGCCACTAAACTGATTTCAGATCTTCATTTCTAGCCTGCATAACAGCTTTTTAATAATATATGTTTGGTTCTATGCGGCCCTGTACCAGGTAGAGGTTCCACTGTGAAGTTCATAAAGATTGGTGCTATCGTCCAGAAGAAAATTATACACATTCATAACAGTGCAACCTTTGTCCTAACAGATTCATATTATAACTCTTGATGGATGCACACCAAGGACATGAAGAGGATTACCAGAACTCTGTTCCCGAGTGCCTAAGAACAACGTGATGTTTGAATTTGTTTGTCTCTTACTATGATAAACAGCATGGCCAAAAAGCAAGTTGGGGGAAAGACGGGCTCATTCCATCTTTCATTTACAATCCATCATCAAGCGAAGCTGAGGTAGGTAGGGACCTGGAGGTAGAAACTGAAGCCGGCACCGAAGGAGGAACTGGTTTGGTATCTCTGACTTGCTGAGCTTGCTTCCCTATATCAGCCAGGACCACCTGCCCAGGGGTGGCACCTTGCGCAACGACCTGCACCTTCCCACAGAAATCATCAGTCAAAAAAGTGCCCTTCAGACCTACCTACGGGCCAGTCTGGTGGAGGCAGTTTCTCAGTTGAAGTCCCCTCTTTCTGGGAGACTCTAGTTTGTGTCAAGCTGACCAAAAACTAACCATCATGCTTAGCTCTGAGCAGTGTGACTGCAGACTACATACAGCCTAAGTAACGCTGCACTGCCTCTGAGCTAGGTTCCAAAAAATCCCCCAGCCTACTGAATGGATGCATGGTATAGTATAAAGAAACCATTGCCACTAAATTGTCTTTCTTTCAGAAATTTTACAAAAACAGTTGGTCAGTAAATTTGCCTACAGTTAGTGCCTACAGGTAGTGCCTACAGGGACCTCAGAAGGTATCATGCAAACACATGCCATAAATCTTAAGTTCACTACAGTAAATGTTATATAACCTTTAAAGTATCTAAATATGATCACGACCCTTCCCTGTTCAACACCAATATTTTCACTTTCAGAGAGTATAAAGCATAGACCTCTTAGCACAGCATTCCAATTGGACTATAGATGAGAGAAATCTGTATTTGAGAGAATGGAAGAACTGGAGATCAAAAGAAAGCTTCCAGGGTCTACGGTGTTTCTTAGCCCTGTTACCCTGCTCTGTTGCTGGAAATGGGGACGGGAGTAATAGCCCATGGAGAAGTATTAATGGAAGACCATTGAAAAGGTGTGCTGACACTATAAAAAGAAAAAGGTAAATATAGACCCAACTACAAACCCTGCGATCTACAATGGTGATCTACCTGCCTGCCTGCTGGTGCAGTCAGGGCACAAAAGCTGCAGGAGTTACTAAAGACTATCTGATTGGATTTAGAGCCCACTCCATCAAATGAAACCCCATGTCTAACACTGCTCAGGTGGCCAACAACCTGGAATAGATAAGGCCATGGACCTTAGTGAAAACTAAGGACAAGTGTTCTGCTATAGGTCAGAGTCCTGCTCAGCTGTCATACCTGAAGGAGATGGTAACAGGCACAGAGACTCTATACTGTGCAGTCTGCTGTACCCATAGATCAGAGTCCTGCTCAGCCGTCATACCTGAAGGAAATGGTAACAAGTACAGAGACCCACCGCACACTGTGCAGAGAGTGGAAACCTTGGCACACCCAGTCCTAAATGGGATGTCTCCATTGAACACCTCCCCTCTAGGCCTCAGGGAACTTTGTGGAAGAGGAAGCAGAACAACTTCAAGAGCCAATGGGGATGGAAGACACCAAGGAAACAATGCCTTCCAGGCATAAAAGGATTGGTGCACATATGAATTCATAAAGGGTCCCAGCACTGAGAGGGGGAAGTGGACATGATCCCCCATCCCTAACCAAGAAGCTATTTCCAGCTAACAACCATTTGCATGCGTGCATGTGCGCACGCTCACGCACGCACACGCGCACACACACACACACACACACACACACACACACACGCACACACACAGTTTTTTCCAATGAAGTCTTACTGGGTATACAAACCACATTTAAGAGTTGCCCCATACCCAGCAGTACTCAACTAACACAAATTGAACTGAGTGGTATTTTGAGAGTTTTTTTGCTCTCACAGTACTTTGGCCCTTTTCTTATATATTATTGTTTCTGATTTGGAATTTTATATGTTTTCTCTTTGAACATGTGTGTGTGTGTGTGTGTGTGTGTGTGTGTGTTTCTTGCACTTTTTTCTGCTTTTTCTGGTCTTTCTGTTTTGTTTTTTTTCATTGCCTGTTTCCTTTCTAAAGAGAAAGAGAAAGAAGGCCTGGAGTTGGATGAGTATGGAGGTGAAGAAGACCTGGGAGGAGGTGAAGGAGGAAAACCATGATCAGAATATAGTGTCTGAAACAAGCCTGTTTTCAATGATAACCAAAAACACATACTGTTTAAACAAAGTGTGCTGAAATCAAGATTTGATGGAAGCAGAGTCTGGAAAATCAGTTGATCAGTTGCCTTTAGTCATCTCCTAGTCTGCGGACTGCCGCCATAACAAAACATGTAGCTTTGCATTCAGAAAAGGCTTCGGTGATAGTTAAAACAGAAATCTGTTGGTAACTCTTGAAAGACAATAAAGAGCCAGGCCGTGGTGGCACATACCTTTAATCCCAGCACTTGGGAAGCAGAAGCAGGTAGATTTATGAGTTCAAGACCATCCTGGTCTACAGAGTAGATTACAGGACACCCAGGACTACCCAAGAAAACTCTGACTTGATAAAAAGGAAGGAAGGAAGGAAGAAAGGAAGGAAGGGAGAGAGGAAGGAAGGAAGGAAGGGAGGAAGGAAGGAAGGAAGGAAGGAAGGGAGGAAGGAAGACAGTGACGGAAGTGCTATTAGAAGTGAACAAAAGGGACTTCTGTCACAAAATAGTTTTGATAACACCAAACCAGTGAAGACGTGTGAAAAGATAGACTTATGGATATGGCTGGCAAATTCACAGACAGAACTGTCGGATTCCTTCTAATAGCCAAAGAGCTAGTTTTTCCTTTTAAAAATACAAAAAAAAAAAAAGGTTGTGTAAAGCATGCATTTCACAAAATGTATCAACTTAGCAACTTTTAAATATCCAATTCAGTTGTGTTAAGTATTTTCACACTGCCATATGACCAATGTGGAGAACTCATTGTGGTGGTCTGAATAGGAACAGCTCCCACAAACTCATGTATTTGAATGCTTGGCCCATAAGGAGTGATACCATTAGGAGGTGTGGCCTTGTTGGGAGAGGAAGTATGTCACTGTGGAGGCGGGCTTTGAGGTCTCTTAGCTCAAGCTATGCCCAGTGTGTTACAGTCTTCCCCTGCTTCCTTCAGATCAAGATGTAGAGCTCTCAGTTGCTTCTCTAGCACCATGTCTGCCTGGACACGGTCATGCCTCCTGCCGTGATCATAATGACAAATATGTGAAGCTGCTAAGGACAAAGGAGAGCTTAGCGCCAAACATGACTATTACACACATGTATGTGTGATGAAGGATGACAGTATTGAGAACATAGCCCTCTAAATGGGAAAATAATAAAGATTATTGTCCCCCAACCAATACTACTGGACAGAGGTAAACTTAAGCTGCTAAAGATTTCACTACAAAATGTAAAACCATAAAATTAGTGGGTGGGACACATGAGAATAATTTGTGATGACATGTCAAAAGGCTTCGCAAACAAAACTTCAAAATTATAAAACTACAGGCAAAAATTTTATTACATACCACCAGAGAACCTTTTTAATCATGTTCACAGGAAGATATTATGCATACAGGCAACTATAGTATGTCAGATTAGAAGGTCTTGCACTTCCTAAAAGCAACAAGGAAACAATAGCTTGAAGGCATCAAGACCTGTTGCAACACCTCAAAAACCTAACATTCAAAATAGAGAAAGTAGCAAAAAATTATAGAGGATTAAGCCAAACAGACTTATGAGCATCTAAAACAATTGGAAAGGCATTAGCAATGAGAGAGACGGTCGTGAAAACTGTGAGAGGCAGTTGCACACCCACTGGGCTGGGATGGAGTAGAAAGTTATGTAATGCCAAGCATGAAGCTACAGAGTCCCCATTGTGTCTATAGACATCACACAGCCTTCTGAGCAGCATTCTTATAATAGTAAAATTACATTTATCCCTCACTATGAACCAAAAATCCTACTCTTGAATTTGTTTTTCAAAGAAATCTTCACACTTCCGCAAGTGTATATAATACATGCTGCTGTGCCACAGTAAAGAAATGAATGTGTTGTGGGATCTGAAACTAGGCGTGGTAATACAGGCCTATAATCCAAGCATTTTAAAGGCTAAGGAAGGCGAGCATAATTTTGAGGCTAATCTGACTATGAAAGATGACCTTACCCCAACTAACTAATTAACTAAAAGATAAATATAAAAGGAAGTATGTCAAAGAAAATTAAGAAATATAATGAGATTTATCCCATTTAATCAGAACAATTAGCAAACAAAATAGCATATGAATAATATAATTCCCAGGTTGGTTGCACATGACAAAAGAATCACAGAAAGGATTTGTTTGAAATGGAAGAGAAATTGTCCTTTTTCTACCATATAACTACTGGAGAGTTTAGATGCATGTATCAGTAACTTTAAGTTTTACTAAAATTCGTCTTGAGATGTTCCTCACCTTTCATCCAAAGAAGCAGTTGCTCACAAAAAAAAAAAAAAAAAAAAAAAATCCACTACCTCCACCATCATATGTCTCAAGTCTATAATTAGGAAAAAAATGCAAAAGTGCGGGGTCTTATCTCCACAAAGGGTGGCCTTGGTGTTAGGATACTAGAACAAGTATGTGGGCAGAAAACAAAGTTAGTAGGTTAAGGAGAAATTCCCTTTTGGTGTACATTTGAAACTTTTGGGATGGTGAGCAGAGAGGAAAGTTCTGGAGTGAAGAAGAGAAAAGCTTGAATATAGAGAACTTCCTTTAGAAAAGACTTGAATATGGGGAACTTCCTTCCGTTTTACCCAACTGCCGGCGGTAACTAAAAAGTCTCATTTTGGATCGTTCCACATTTGGTTGCCGAGGTGTGTAAGCTTAGCAGCCCTTAATGTGGGAATAGGGCTTTGAAGTCTCTAGAAGGCATCACAGAAGGAAGCCTGAAGAGTCAGTGAATGGACTGCTCCCATGGCAGAAGTACAAGTCGGTGACCTGTCAGAGCTTCCCCTGAGCAAGGTTTAACTTGATGCGATTGGTGCAGCTGTTCCAGCAGCTCTTCGGAGACCAAGGGCACGGCCTGAGAGCAGACACTGTTACCTAGCGCTACTACGGTTTCCAAGCACGAACAAGTGGGGAGGGAGACAGAACTCTGCTGGTAGAGGGAGATCTCACCCAAGGAAGAAGGTTCTAGATGAAGGGTTTGGATGTAGGTTAGCAAGACTAGCGGCAAGTGTTTATGTTAACCAGAAGCTTAAGACTCCGGTGTGCGTGTAAGAATGTAGCAGTCGGGGTGCTCCATGCAGTAAGCAGAGGGCCTTCTTTTTTAAAGGTTTATCTATGAGAGGAAGATAGCGTCACACATGTGTAGACCTAGGAGTCGGTAACGCAGTAAGCCAAAGGGAAGAACAAAAGACCACTGGAAAAGGATATACACAGAATAGCATGCACACAGAGTGTACACATTACGTATACCTAAAGAAAACACCCATTCGCCAAGCAATATAAAATGCAGGCTCTGACGGGATTGAAACTGAAAGTGGGTTTGGGGCTTATCTAACGGTGTATAACTTGTAGAGGCTACCACGTGTTGAGTTGTTCCTGCTGGCAGCACTATTCTGCACAGCTCTACAGTGCCACTGCCTTTTAGTTTTTCCTTCTAATTCATACAGAGAGAGAGAGAGAGAGAGAGAGAGAGAGAGAGAGAGAGAGAGAGAGAGAGAGAGAGAGAGAGAGAGAGATAGGGATTCATGCAGAACAAACAAGACTGTACTGAAGACATCGGTTATTGCTGATGAAGTGGATGGTAAGAAATCATCCTACGTTCGTGCAAAAATAAGTGCAGGATGTGTGGGAGCTATTTTGTTCATTGTTTCCCAGAAGCACTCTTGACGCTGTCGTTTCTTCTTCAGCTGCCAGTTGACCTCTGAAGGCCCCACTCCCTGCCTTTCTCCTTTTGCAATTATAACATAGTAATTAAGAGTCAGAATTTTCCTTTTTCAAGATTTTTCCATTACTAGTAAAAAGCATCTGATAATATTGAAGCAAAATTTAGAACATAAGCTCAGCACAATCACCAGAGACGTACAATTGAATGTCATTATTAACTTAGCATTCAGGAAAATGAAAAATCAATTAAAGCAATAATAGTTACTAGGTCTGGCAAAAATAATAAATAGCAGGCTTGTGGCTAATGAACAAAGCAAATATGATTTGTAAACAGTGTTCTGTTGAATTGAGTACATCAGGTACTCAAGATAATATTTCAAATTTCTGGCCAGCTGTGGTAGTGTGCACCAGTAAACCCAATACTTGGGAAATAATGTAGAAATACCACCACAAAGTCAAAGCCAGCCTGGACTATGTTCACAAAGGCTAGCCTGGACTATACAATGAATTACAGGCAAACCAAAGCTACATGGCAAATCCCTGTCACACACATAAAATGTAATTAATTCTCATAGTTATAGATTTCTTCCTAGTTCCAAAGGACTTATTATCTGATTTTATATTATTATCTTGTTTCATATTTAATACCCTCGCAACACATACTTGGCTTAGTCATAGCTTAAAGGGGCTAAGTAAGATAATGACAAAAGCAGCTAACTGAGAGGCTGGGGAGGTGATTCTGCTGTCAACGTGCTCGCCACGCAAGCATGCGAACCTGGCTTTGGATCCAAACCCTCGTGTAAAGATCCAGGTGTGGTAATATGCAACTTTAATCCTACTCCTGGGGAGGTCGGATGAGAGGATGCCTGGAGCTCACTAGCCACAAGCTCCAAGTTCAGTGAGAGACCCCGAGAGACCCTGACTCAAAAAACTAAAGTGAAAATAACAGAGAAAGACTTCAACACAGATCTCTGGCCTCCACATGCACATACACACATGTGCAACATGTGCACTCACAAGGTAGCTAATAATGTCCAAAGAACAGGACCAAAGAACTGAGTTCTGTTTTTTTTTTTTTAAGGTTTATTTATTATTAAGTATACAGTGCTCTATCTGCATGAATATCTGCACACCAGAAGAGGGCATCAGATCACACTATAGATGGTTGTGAGCCACCATGTGGTTGCTGGGAATTGAACTCAGGACCTCTGGAAGAGCATTCAGTGCTCTTAACCTCTGGGCCATCTCTCCACCTCTAAAAACTGAGTTCTTATACAAACATCTGAGTCTGTCAAAGTCCAGCAGAAGAAAATATGACTCCCTCTCAGAACCAAAGCCTGCATTTTCTGCCCACCATGCCTTTGAGTCTTTGAACAAAATTAAAGTCAAGCTAGCAGTGATACAACTTCTATTTTGCAATTCAGCATTAAAAAAGAAATGCCCCAGAAATAATAGTAGTACAACAATAGTAAAAAAATCTGTCTGGTATTCTAGATGTACCAACCAAATATTTATATAGCAAAAAGGATGTATTGGGATATGCTCAGAGTGCAAAATTCTAACTTCTCCACTTAGGCTATTTGTAGGGTTATATTCTACAGCAGGCAACCTTGCAAGACAAGGTAATGTCTCTGCCAGTCAAAGGACAAGCTTTCTTCTGCTTATTCTAAAAGTCCCTAGGTCCAGAATTCACCTTGTACAATGCAACCCACTGCCTGAGCAGGTATTCATCGTTGGCCAGTCCACATTATCCTAAGATCTCTTCAGAACTGAGAAGTGGAAAGCCTGGATTGATGGGCCCTTCTCTCTGGTCCAGAAGCCTTCTGTCATTATCAGCATTGATAAAACAGTAACAAACTAGCTTATTCACCTTTAAGTAAAGCCTGGATAGGATTTGCACAGAACCTTTACAAATTGCCTATAAATTGCTCTGCCTTCTGGCAAATATGGTGTTTAACCATAAGAAATCAAATTTGCATTCTTGGTAAACCGAGGATTCATGTACACAATATGCAGCCATCAACAATAGTGCTGCACGATATCTGAAGGGCTAGAAAAATGAATGCAAGTACTGTACATGACATTTGACATGCATTTTCAGAAAATTAGAACATCTTAGTGCCTTCATTTTGCAACAAAAGATGCATATCACAATGTATCAGAGGTTATGTCTTACCACTAAGATGCAGAGAATCCAAATGCTTTTCTTTCGGCTAAACATTATTTCCTAAAATTTTTAAGTAACCACATATTTTTACAATAAAAATTGGTTTCAAAAGTACATGTGTTCATAGCACCTTTATTCATAATAACCAGAATCTGGAAACAACTTAGATGTCCTCCAGCCGAAGGATGGATAAAGAAACTGTGGCACATTTGCACAATGGAATACTACTCAGCTATCAAAAACAAGGATATCTCGAATTTTTGCAGCAAATGGATGGAACTAGAAATGATCATCCTGAATGAGGTAACCCAGAACCAGAAAGACAGGTGTGGTATATACTCACTCATAAGCTGATATTAGCCACATAATACGGGATAATCACACTACATTGCACAGACCTAAAGAAGCTAAATAACCCTAGGGAGGATGCTTAACTCTCCTCTAGAAGGGCAAATAGAACAGACACCAGAAGTGGTTGAAGAGAAACAAGAGAACAGGAACCTACCATAGATGTCCTCTGAAAGACTCCACCCAGCAGGGGATGGAAGTAGATGCTGAGACTCACAGCCAAACTTTGGGGTGGAGCGCAGGGAATCTTGTGGAAGAGTTGGGGGATAGAAGGACATGGAGGGGACAGGAGCTCCACAAAGAGAGCAATGGAGCCAACAAATCTGGGACCATTGGGGGAGGGGGTGATGCAGAGACTGATTCACCAACCAAAGACCATGCATGGAAAGAACCTAGACTCTCCGCTCAGGTGTAGGACATAAAGCAGCACAGTCTCTTTGTGGGTCCCGTAGAATGAGAAGTACAGGCCACTTCTGACATGGACTCTGATGCCCACTCATTGATCATTTCTCCTGAGTGGGACAGCCTTGCCAGGCCAAAGAGGAAGAGGATTCAGGCAATCCAGATGAGGCTTGATAGACTGGGGTCAGATGATAGGGGAGGAGGGATCCCCCTTTCTGAGGACGATGGGAGGGAGAAGGGGCATGAGGGAGGAAGGGAACCCTGAGAGGATGAGGGAGGGGGGCTATAATCATGATGTAATATGAATAAATTTAAATTTTAAATTAAAAAAAATTAATTCGTTTCAACTTACACTAGACAATGCTTATTCACTCTTACATGTTCTCTGGAGAAAATGATATATGATGTTCCAAACTCTTTCTTTTACCCATAAAACAGTTTGTTGTCATCCTTATCACCTCCTTAAGATCTTGAAGAACCTGTTTGGGGCCTAGAGTGACTCTCTTTCACCTATTCAGCCAAGCCTATTTGGTGAACGTCAAGGCAAGGGAGCAGGTGATTAGACTCAGAAACCTGACGAGAAGGACTTCCCACATGTCCTCATAAGGCAGGTGAAAATGGAGCAAACAGTGGCAGGAAGTGCTTTGTCATTGTGATGCTACATTTCATCTAAGCTCCCAACAGGACCTGTGTGAACAGATGATGAAGTTAATGATAACTTTAATACAACCGTGGGCCATCTGACATCTACATCCAGTTGGGTCCATTGAGGGCTAAACACAATGCCAAAGTAACTATTCATGGTCCCCTCACTGTGCAGCGGCCCATTGTGCATACAGAAGACCATAAGTTCTCTCTCCCTCCTCCAACTCTCCAACAGTTAACAAGTAACTTCCTAAGAATAGCTGCTTATTTAGAAGACCAAATTTAAGAGCTATTTTAAAGGCATTTTCTTTGGGCCACTGTGTAATAGCAACAATAACCATAAAATATTTTCCCCACGTAAAGTCAGTATTTAGTTTAAATGTTTGCCAACAGTGTCACTGCCCATAGTTTCAGTCAAGACTTGATACTGTCGTGGAGACACAATGTGAAAGGCTCACATTTCTCCCTCACCCTCTGGAGAAATTACACAGCACTCTTTCTTGAAGCAAGAAAATGTTCTCCTCCCCCACATCATTTTGCAGCTGACAAGTCCAGAGCAGTCTGGCAGCACTTTATACGGCGCGCACACACTCCCCATCTGCCCAGCCTCATGTTCTGGGAAGTCTACTTGACAGTCGGGTCAAGGCTTCCTTGGGAAGTTCTGTCCATTTTATATAAAAACGAAAATGACTTGTTTAATTTTAATGAGAGCCAATAAATATAAAATGAAGTCAGGTCAGGTATAACCAGACTTCAAGCCTGAATCCGCAGAGATAATCTGCATTCAGGGACTTCTGCAGGTGATGCTGAGAGCTAAATGCCTTACATCTTTTTAAGTGGCTGTGGTTTACTGTCTGATAATAGATGGTTGTCTGCTGGAAAGTATATTTGGAGCCTGCTGCCTTTACAGAGGGCGCTGACTAATGTTTCTTTCCGTGGTTCTTTTCACAGACATAACTCTGAGCTACAGTCTAACAAACACACCTACAGTGTCCTTTATAGCATGTCTGGCTGCGGCTACTTATTACTGGGTGTGGAGAAGTGGCTTCCACTAACTTGTTTAATTCAAGTCGTGCTGTGAGACTTTTCTCATTTCACAGAAGAGGAAAATGGGGTCCAAAAAATTACATAATATGTCCAAAGTTATACTTTTTTAGTTGTGAAGAGAGAGAGAAAAAAAAGAAGAAGACTCCATAGTGTGCCAACAAAAACAAATAGAAACACAGTAGTCTATCTTAAGATATGCAACATTTGTCTCACAACTTGAAATTCCATTGTGATTTAGTTAAACTTGCCATTTTTGTGAATATTAGCAATGCCTAAGCAAAGGCATATTTGGGCTTATTGATTTTTCATGTTCTCTCTCTTTTTCTTCTTCTTCTTCTTCTTCTTCTTCTTCTTCTTCTTCTTCTTCTTCTTCTTCTTCTCCTTCTTCTTCTTCTTCTTCTTCTTCTTTCTTCTTCTTCTTTCCTCCTTCTTCTTCTTCTCTTCTTCTTCTTCTTCTTCTCCTTCTCTTCTTCTTCTTCTTTCTTCTCCTTCTCCTTCTTCTTCTTCTTTTCTTCTTCTTTCTTCTTCTTCTTCTTCGTCTTCTTTCTTCTTCTCTTCTTCTTCCTTCTTCTCTTCTTCTTCTTTCTTCTTCTCTTCTTCTCTTTCTCTTCTTCTTCTTTCTTCTTTTCTTCTTCTTCTCTTCTTCTTCTTCTCTTCTTCTTCTTCTTCTTCTTCTCCTCTTCTTCTTTTTCTTCTTCTTCTTCTTCGTTCGTTCTTATTCTCTGCTCCTTCTTCTTCTTATTATCATTTATTTATTCTTCTCTACGTTCGTATTAATTCGTCTTCTCCGTCTTCTTATTCTTCTTCTTCTTTCTCCTTCTTCTTCTTCTCCTTCTTCTTCTTCTTCTTCTTCTTCTTCTTCTTCTTCTTCTTCTTCTTCTTCTTCTTCTTCCTCATATAGGTCCTAAAGTCAAACCACATAGCTAATAACATGTCCAGATTTTACATTCCACATAAGATTTCTTTACATCTGCTGGCATAGGTAAAGTCATTTTTACATGGCGACTTTTCCAAGCAATATGTGGCTCATGTGAATAAACACTTCTGATCCATAAGTAAAACAGAAAGTGTGGTGAACAGTAGGTTTTTCAAATGAGAAGTTTTGATTGGATGGCCAAACATAACCTGGATGCCTATTGTTTATCTCTTTTTGGGCCCTAAATGTTCAGTTATCATTGGAATGTGCTTAGTGTGTGTTAGACAGTATATGAGACATCATGAGAGACCTCACCACTGGAACTGCCTTTGATATCATTCCACACAGACTATATGGTGAAATAAGTGATTGACATTATTCTTCCTAAAAAGCAGTTGAGAAAGTTAGGATACAAAGAAAGGCAAATGGCTTTTCCAACAACATTGCTAGTATGTGAAGGAGCCAACTGTGGCATCACACTGGTAGCAGACTGGTCAAATGGCCCAAGCTCAAGTTCTTATTCAAGGCAATGAGCTGAATGAAGCATGTGTTTTTCTATTTCCTCCTCCCAGGTCCAACTATAATGACAATAATTAAGTACAAGATGGAATAAACACAGTGAGTGAAAACATTAGAGCCCAGAATTGACAGGATCCCCCAGGACTATGCTAATGATGCACTAAGAGTGGAGGCAGCTAAGATTAGGAAGGTCAAAGCTCAGGAGGAAATTCCTCATCCAACTGATCCAGCAGAAAGAGTTTAAAGTCAAAAGCACCAAGTGTCAAGAGGGATGTGGAAACTAAAGTACAAATAAGGTCATCAATTAAAGGGCACATGAATTGTGGGCATGTTCTCCTCATGGCTGCACACTGGAGCATTTATTTCCAAACTAAAAACTAAGAACTTCCATACAGATGTTGAAAGAAATGCTCTCAAGGTGCTGAAACCCCTACAATGACTTTTAGTTCTCCCAGAATAAAGGTCTAAGTGGATAGAAATTGCCAATTTGCTCTTCAAAATCCCTAAAGTGAATGAAGGCTGACATTCAAGGGCAGACACACTGAGGAGGGGCTCAACTACCCATCTGGACAAGAAGTCATGCCCTCTAAGTTGATCAAGTCCAGTTATGCACTTAATGACCAACTAAGAATATCTTCCACGAAAACCAGAAACACAAAGGGGAGGAAAGACCAGAATATGCCGAACACTGGAAACTGGGAGGAATAGTAATCCTTTAGGGAACAGAAATCATAGACATTTTAATTACCAGCCTCAGGGGGTTTAAGAGAATGAACATACAATTTTGAAAAAAAAAATAATTGGACAGAAGAAAGTGATCATGAACACTAAAAATTATATGAAAATGTAGTATAATTCAGCAGAAAATGAAACTCACAAATTGTGAAGAAGAAGAAAAATTAAAAGAATTATTTAGACATTATAGCTACTGAACTGGAGAAATGGCTCAGATGACAAAACCACCTGCGGACAAACCTGATGACCTGAGATCAATGTCTAGGACCACGTGGTGGAAGGAGACAATTGATTCCTACAATTTATCCTCTGATCTCTACATGTGCATACACATACACACATAAGCTAAATAAACGAACGTGTTTTAAAAGTACAGAATTTAAGCCAGGAGGTGGTGGCGCACGCCTTTAATCCCAGAAGAAGCAGGAATATCTCCGAGAGTTAGAGGCCAGCCTGAACTACAGAGTGAGTTCCTAGACATCCCAGGCTACACAGATACACCCTGTCATATTAAAAACAAAACAAAGGAACACCAACAACAAAGCACTGAGCTTAAGTGGCAGTGTGCGTTTGGTGAGAAGCACCCGTGTTGATCTCCGCAGTGCTTGCCCAAGTTTGCCTCCCTTCAACAGAATATGAAGGCTCTTCCTTCCTCACGTCCTCCCTCTCCTTTGTCTTCTTGATAGTTTTAATTCATATTCCTGGGCTGGCTAGGGACATGAGATACTTTGATAAGATGTATCGGCCTTTTGTCTTTGAGAATGGTCTGTTCAGTATATTGACCCATTTATTGATTGGGAGTTGGGGGGATGATATTGTATTCTTGTTGTTCTCTTTATATTCTAGATATTAACCCTTTGCTCGAAAGATAATTAGCAAGTATTTTCTCCCGTTCTGTAGACTCCTGCTCTGTTGCTAGTTTTTGTTATGTTAAGTGTGAAACCCCACACTTGGAAACACAAGTGAAAGGTTTTCTCTCGTTTGGAGATTCTAGCTTCTCAATGTTCGGTACATACAGATACAGTGTATAAATGTGGTAGAAACCAGAAAGCTAGAAAGGGGTCCATGAGAGAGACAAAAGTGAGGCAGGGAAGACAATAAGGCACATGAGGTATTAACGTGAAAAGGAAATGTTGAAAGCAACGTGGAAAAGAAATGAGGGAGTGAAGCAAGAGGGGCAATTGGAAGATAACCGATAACCCAACTGTTCTGAAAACACCAGGAGGAAATGTGTTACTTTGTAACCTTATGTTATAAATAAGTAAATGAAAATAATGCAGGAAACGCAGAAATGAGACCAGAAGGCCAAATACACAAGTGATGGGAGTTCCAGAAAGAGAAAACTCATGGCAGACACCACTGTAAGCTATACTTGTAAATCAAAACCTAAAAGGGCCACTGAGTAGTGCCCGTGCATAGGAAAACCATATCTCAGGGCATTCACACTGATATTCTGAGCTCAGGGAAAAGAGGAGAACTTAAATGTTTTCATGAGGAAAAAGGAGAGACTAGCCATAACATATAATACTAGGTTAATGCCGAAGATTTCAATGAGAGTGATGAGCTTAAAAAGCACCATAATGATGCCTTTAAAATCTGGAAAGAACAGTGACTTTGAACTTACATTTCTATATTCTGTTAATCAATCATCCATGAAGACAAAGACATTTTCAGGCATAGAAAGACTCAAAAAATTTTTGCTTTCCACATATCCTTCAGAGGAGGAGGGAGGTATTTGAGAATATGCTTTGTGGCGGGGGAGAAATACAGAGAGATAACAGGACAGTTCTTGGTCCAAACCAAAAGGTCAATATTTTGAAAGGATTCCCGTGACAATCACTCTGCAAGAGACCTAAAGCGAGACTGTCATCAATACAAACATGAGTTTCCTACAACAAAAGAAGGACTTAGAAGGTTAGGTTCAATTAGAAACAAGTCACACAATTCTTTTTACCTTAAAAGTAACAAAATAAAACACACATTTTTTTTTTTTTTTAACTTTAAAAATGTGATGCTTGGGGCTAGAAAGATGGCTCAAAGGTTAGGAGCATAAGCTGTTCTTCCAGAGATCCTGAGTTCAATTCCCAGCAACCACACAGTGGTTTATAGCCACCTATAATGAGATACGGTGCCCTCTTCTGGTGTGCAGGCATACTGTATACATAGTAAGTAAATATTTTTTTAAAAATTCAATGCTTGACAAAGGAGCCAAAACCACACAATGTGGGAAAAGGGCATCTTCAACAAATGGTGCTGGTCTAACTGGATGTCTACATGTAGAAAAATGCAAATAGACCCTAGCCAACGGTCAGCTCAGGCTTCATGAGGGTCCTCTAGTAAGGGAGCAAGGGCTGTCTCTGATATGGACTCTGATGCCAGCTTTTTGATCACTCCTCCCCCGCCCCTCCTCCCCGGCCTGGACTACTTTGCCAGGCTGCAAGGGAAGAGGGCACGCACAGTCCTGATGTGACATGATGAGCTGGATGGAAAAGGGGGCTTCTCTTTTCTGAGGGATAGGGGAAGGGAGAAGGGGAAGGGTGGGACTAGGAAGAGAGGAGGGGTGGGGTTATGACCAGGATGTAAAGTGAATATATATATATATAAATACATAAATAAAATTTTAAAAATGAAAGAATATGATGCTAGCTGGGTACAGGGGTGCACTCCTGTAATTCCAGCACTAGGGAGGCAAAGGCAGGCAGATTTTTGTGAACTCAAGGCTGGCCTCATCTACAAAGTGAGTCCATGGCATCCAAGGCTATACAGGAAAACCCTATCTCGAAAAACCGAAAGAAGAGGAGGAGCAGGAGGAGGCTAGCCAATGCTCTTCACCTTGATCATGGATGTTCGTTTTTCTGTACTAAGTAATGGTTAATGCAGACACTCACAGATGGTCAGAGTGTTGAGAAATAAGTGGCTGTTTGGTGCTCAACCCCAAGCAAAATATCTATGCCCTTTCCCAAAGGACCAGGAAGCACAGCGGGAAAGGGGGCAGGAAGACTGGAAGAGCTGGATGACA
The DNA here is from genome assembly GCF_903995435.1 of Acomys russatus. Classification (NCBI taxonomy): domain Eukaryota; kingdom Metazoa; phylum Chordata; class Mammalia; order Rodentia; family Muridae; genus Acomys; species Acomys russatus. The sequence continues at coordinate 42,550,487 of NC_067145.1, forward strand.
GAGAAAAGTCCTGCAAAGTGCTATCCTCAGGTTAGGACGTGACAGTCACAGTCATGGACACATAACAGCTTTTGTTGGTTATCTGCACAAGAACTGAACACACAAAAAGTCATGAAATCAGGGCAAATATCCTTGGGAAGAAGAGGGGGAGAAATAAAGAGGAAAAACAATGGGTGAAATATGATCACAATACATTTTATATATATATATGTATAAATTTGTCAAAATTAAAGTTGGAAAAATATTTATTAAAAAATCATGTTAGTGGTAGCACACACCTTTAATCCCAGCACTCGCGGGAGGCAGAAGCAGATGAATCACTGTGAGTTCATGGCCAGCCTAGTGTACAAAGTGAACCCAGGACAACTACACAGAGAAACCCTGTCTTGAAAAACAAAAGTAGATTAAATAAATAAATATTAAAAAACCATGTTAATTCTATAAAAAATATTAGAATAAATAAGAGTAGAAGGCAATGGAAGAAGAGTAAACAACAGAACATACTAAAATTTATACACGCTCCATTCAAAGTTACCATTTGAAAATATTTTAGATATATAACTAATAAAACAATAGAGAGAGCAAATAGAAAGTACAAAGAAGCTAACCCAGTTCATCACAACAGAAAAGTTAATAATGAGGGCTTACTCCTAAACCTCTTATTTTAATTTTTCTATTATAAATAGTTATTGTGTTAGAACAGGAAGAAAGTCCCATTAAGGAAAAACTCCTGGTCAAAAGAATAGAATTTCTGTCCTGGAGACCTAACATTCCAGCTGGACAGTCAATGACTTGACTAAGGAACCAGACCACAGGAAGGCGCATCCCTAGGAAGGAGTGTTCACTTTAAGTCATGTTAAAGAGATGCGTGGAATAATAATTATTCCTCTCATGAGATGCTATCGTTTTCCTTTCCAAACCTACCACACCCCTCAACATCGTCCCTCAAGTGACAACCCATGAGGTTGCCATGAGGCTTGTTGGATACGCCCATGTTTCTGCGTTCTGACTCAAAAAGATGCAACTAACCCCTTTTCTTTGTCTGGTCTCTTTCTTCTGGATACTGGCCAGAGCTTAAATATGTTGGTTTTTTTTTTTTTTTTTTTTTTTTTTCCTGATACTTTCGGCTTCCATATTTTTTTTCTAAAGCCTCCTCCCCAACATGCGGCTGCCTGCCGTCATGTGGCAAGTCAAACTTCATGCCATTGTTGCTGTGTTTCCTTCTCTCTTCAATTCTCCCAACAGAGAACCCTGATTTCCTGAGTATCAATCGTCATGAACATGTCTGCCTATACAGCTTTTCCCATCATGCAGACCTTACCTTCTCTAACTCCATGCTTCAGAGACTCATGGTCTCACTCAGGGCTCTCTGCCTCTTATCGCCTGTTCTTCAAGCAGCCTCTGACCTCAGGGTCTTAGACTTCACCTCAGTGAAGTCAACCAAGTGACCAGGCTGACCAGCTAGAAGGAGGGCAGGGACCTGCATGATGTCATCCCCACCTGGTCCTCTGTCTCCTCATTGGACCTCTTTTTCTGTTCTCTTGTTCTGTGTCTGAAAAGAAGTCTTAACTTACAGGCTTGAGCCTGGAAGAAAAAAAAAAGTGCCAAACAACATTTCAAAAGTAATTCTGGAACCCCTACTTCCTCCACATTTCAAATTGTCTAATATCTACATTCAGGTTCAAGAATTGGGCAAATAGAAACAGCTTGTATCTTGCACTGCAATTTCATTGGAGAAAATGGAAAAGCCAGACTCCCGGGTCTAACTAAAGCAACAAGCAGGAGAGCCAAGACTGAAAGGGTTTTTTGTTGTTGTTGGGTTGGGGCGGGGGGTGCTTTTGGTTTTTGTTTTGTTTGTTTGTTTGTTAGCCAAAATAAAACAAAGCTTTTAAGATAAGGGTTGGGGATAAAACACATTCACCATTTACATGTTTGCTAGAGGGACAGAGATTCTTACATTGGACTTTGGGTTTTCGAAAGCATCGTGGTCAGGAAGGAAAGGCTCAGTGTGAGGTGAAGAATGAAACTCGGGTCAATACCCAGCACTGGTTCAAACACTTCCAGAGTCTGATCTCACAGGCTGTTTTTCATACATGTTTAAACACAGTAAAACTTCAAGGGAAAGTCTCCACATGACAATTATGATAACAAAGTTTCAGGGATGGCTACGTTAAAACTCCCTTGCAAAGTGCATCTCTATAGCAACGTGCCAGAGACCTTTACAATAAGAATGGTTTCTATTGACTGATAAAACAGGGCTCAGGACAAGAGCTGGGGAGGAAGGACTTGTTACAGGCATAAGGATGGATTCTATTGATGGAGGGTGCAAAAGCACATGGGATCTCTTTTGAAAAGACAGGTTCCTCTCTTCCTTTCTGTGAGAGACAGAGCTCAAGATTAAGGCCTGAGCAAGGCTCAGGATTTGGATCCACAGAATAGCAAAACATCACCAAGATGCTAGATAGCATCTACTCCAGCCTTGTGGATGACCAGGCATCCGTCATTTTCTTCCCTTAAAGAAAAACGCCTGTGTGTTTAACAATTCTGGCTTTCCTAATGCTTTTTCTGTGAGCTGTGTCTTCTACAAGACTTCACATGTCCATGTATCATTATAACACTGTGGGCCTTCATGGAGCAACCTCTGTGTACCTTACCATCATCTTGTGCCACGTTCTCCGCCTGCCTGCTCTCCAGAAATACTGTCTTTTCTCCTGTGTTCTGAGCACTTTCTGTTCAGTCCTGTCTGAGGGCCTTTATTGTTGTCCCTCTCCCTCAGGAAGTTCACGTCCCACGACTGGCTCCCTGTGGGAATGTTTCCATCAAAGTAAGGCTGCTAAAAGCTTGACTTTGCAAATCAGACTTTTACCCAGACAGTAACCAAGTTAGTAATGAGCTTTGAGGTCATTCTGCTTACAGGCTCTGTATTCAAGCTGTTCAGATCTCACCAACTTCAAAGAAAAACATTGTAATCAATCTCACAATGGTTTGGGCTGCAATGTAATTCCTGGCTACAAGCTCAGCTGAATACACAGCTTTGATTTTTGCCGTGTTCCCTACTTTTTTTCTTTGTGGACCCATTTATTCCTCTGACTCAAAACAATGTAAGGGGGGAAGAGAGAGGGAGAGAGAGAGAGAGAGAGAGAGAGAGAGAGAGAGAGAGAGAGAGAGAGAGAGAGAGAGAGAATGATTCTCTGGAAGAAGCAAGGCATTGAAAGCAATATTCCTTGAGTCCCACCCTCCTATACACACAATATATGAATATATTGAAAGCAATATATAGGTATAGAGTGATAAGATCTATTGTGGCTTTGTCTGCTGTTCTGAGCCAGTAATGCCAATAATAATAATAATAATAATTCTCTCTTAGGGGACTCATATGAAAGATTGGTTAAGACATAAGTTCTCATTTCTTGTTCTTACCATATTTGCTGTACTCTTCATATGTAAAGAATATGCCCTTTGTTCAGGACTATATTAGATCGGACTCTCTTAGATTAGGACAGAGATACCAAAACTCTTCTGGATAAATCAGACCCACCTCTTGGGCAAATGACAGTAAGAGTTAGTGTTTCTTCTTTCTGCAGCATTATGTCATCTTCCTCCATCCTTCATTTCTCAGGTAAGCTCATCTCTTTAACAAGACTTTTTCCTAGCCCCTTTCTTCATGGATCCATCTCTACCTTCCAAACATTCTTAGCCGCCTTCACCTATTCATTTTGTTTGGGGCAGTGAGCCAGTAGTACAATATATAATGCACCTGACTCTATATCAGGGGACTGTTTCCTTGTGGCACTTGTTTCCAGCAAGAATTGTTCTTATGTTTTAATTTGCTAACTATATATCCTCATTCTCAAAAAAACGAGGTTGAGAGATCAGGATTTTATTTGCTGTCATATATTCCCTATAGCTCTAGTAAGAATATGTAATATTATCTAAAATGCTGTTTTAAAAATGAACAACAGTATTACAAACATAAATTCCTAAATATAGATGATAGATAGGTAGAAAGATCATAAGTAGATAGATGACAGATTTATATGACGTGATATGATGATACGACATGAAGAATGACTGTTCATTCCTTGCAACAATCGAGATGTCTTACCTCCTCCACCTTTTACATAAGGAAACTGAATGACAGAGAGGATTGTATAACCTGCCCAGTGTCACATAGAAGTGAGCTGAAAACTCTTGGATTCAAACCTGGGCTTATAATCCCCATCCTCGCTCTTAGGCACTATTCCATGCTGTGTCTCTGAAATATGCAAGCATCTGTAGGAGGCACTGGATACAGAGGAATGAAGCATCCTCCTCTGTCTAGGATACAAGTTGTCTGAGCTGTTCCCTTAGGAGACAAACAATTATCGCAGTATATACATTACAGTTCTGGAGGTCAGAATCAGGTTCTTTGAACAACAGCTCTGCCAACAAGCAGCAGATCCAGCCCAGAAAATTTTCTAACTATCTTAAGATATTAATGCCCCTTTAATGAGAGAAGTGCGACGTTAGCCTAATAGTTGTTATAACTTCTGGAAGGGAAATTCTGAAATGAAAGTGTGGTCCATGTATCTTTATACTAACGAACTCTTCAGGAACATGATTCCTCGACTGCCTTCTAAGGAAGAATAGCTCGGTTTCGTGCAAATATTGAATTTTTCAGTCAAACAATATCCCAGCCTGGTCTGTGTTGATCATTTTTCATCTGCTCACTCATCTCAGTTGTTTCATTTTCCTTGCCTGATCTCCTCCTTCCCTCTCTATGTCCTCTGTTCTCCCTCGCACACGCACATACTGCTTTTCAAAATGCATCATTTAGTGGGAAATGCTGGGTATAAAACATACAGTAGATAGCGGTGCTTAGCAACGGAATCTGCAGGAACCTCTGAGATAGTCTCAGCCCTGGGGTTATGTAAGTGTAAATTGATACTTAAATGATCATCAAGTTCTCCAGTTATAATTCCTGTTCTTCTATAATCTTACATTCAAATTGAGTAAGAAGAAATGCAGCCTAAAGAAGCCTACACTTCTCTGTATGCACATATATAACTATGTACAAATAATGCACACCTGTGTTTGCATGTGTATACATACAAGAAGACTCCTTTTTAAAAAAAAAAATCATAGTGTTAGAATAGCCTACGATGTCGGATGTCATCCTTGCCCCTCTATACCAGTGGCTTTCAAAAAGTCTGTAAGCCTAAAATGTCTGCCCCACTATCTAGAGGGTAGAGACCAGAAGTGCTGCTATAGACTTTTTTTAAAAAAAAAAAATCAGTAAAAACAAGCCACAGAGCAAAGAGTTATCTGGCCCAAAACTTCAATAGTGCCAGGACTAAGGAGCCCTAATATACACAATGGGCTGAGGCATCAAGTATTTGGAAAGTTAAACTCTTCGTTCTACTCCAAGCAACCAAGAAACAAAATAAAGGGCAAATATCCTTCTCTACAGAAATTATGTTTAGTTGCCAATAAGCAAAGTTCATTATGAAACTGTGCAAGAAATGTTTATTTCCGCCAAAAAAAAAAAAAAAAAAGAAGCACTTTAGAAATATGAGATATGCTTTTTCCCTTCCCACTTCATCTCTTGGGAGGAAGAAGAATTGTTCTCCTCAGTATTTAGGGCATTTTCCCACAATGTGAATGAAATATTTGGCCAGATGGCATGGGAAGGATTTTTATCATGCTTCCCTAACCTATTTTGAAAGCTTCTGTAGTTTCTGGCACAGTACATTACAAACTTCATATATGTGATGGAGGATACAGTTATCTATATTAATGTAGCTCATCACTGTTGTTTTTAATTACATACATGTGTTCACAGGAGTGTGGTGTCCACAGAGATCAGAAGACTGTGATTCCTGGAACTGGAATTGCATGCAGTTGTGCTGGGAATCAGTCCTCTGCAAGAGCAGTATATAGTCAAATGCTGAGCCATCTCTCTAACTTCTGGCTCATCTTTTTAAACAAAATTATGATGAAGATACACAGCAGGCTAGTCTACAGACAGTGTGGAGGATGATCTACAGTTCATGTAGTTTTCTACCAATGATGACAGAGCCTTGTCTTTCAGGAAAACTTGGAATACATTTGTCACTTTCCTAGTGTCATAGTTCATCAGAGTTAAGACGACATTATTTCTAAGATTTGTACAAAGGAAAGTGAATAATAATTGAAAACTATATGTCCTTAACTGTAAAATGCACTTTGGTTTTAGGAACATTAAAAGTAAGAATGACTTAGATATATCTTAGAAATGATATAATACACAGATAGTTCTTTACTGTCACACATTTTCATCTCTCAAATAAGAGCTATGTGTTGTGCACCTGTATGTAACTGTTTCCATGGTGACATAAAAAAGTATATATGTTACACATTTATACATAAATGATGAAAAACTAGGTTAAACGTGTGAAGATACAGTTTATTTTAAGTTATGGGTATTCTGTGTCTCAATAATTGGAAAAGATTTAAAATGCACTGCCTTGCTTTACTTTAGGGTGGCAAAGTATAACAGCCATTACAATGAGTAATAATTAACTGGATTGGTTTATTATGAAATGGGTTTTCCATTTAAGAACAGTGTGTGTCCAGCCTCCATCAAAGAGGATGATGAGCATCAAAGGACCTCCTTATGGAGGTGGCTTCAAATGAGGCAAACCAGCCACTGGGCAAAATGTCATCATTTCTGCCACAGACAGAATTCTGCCTAAAAAAAGGGCAAACTTGGATGCAGGCAGTGTCGATGGACAAACTCTGCCAAGACAGGGTAAACACATCCTCAATAGTTCTTGCCTCACAAATATGTCTCTCAGATATATTGGGCCAGAAAGCTGAAGATGGTACCCCAATGTTATACAGATTTTCGGGTGACTATTCAGGTAGCAAATTGTGCCTGTCATCTTATCATTTGGAAAGCTGCTAACCTGCACTCTTGGTATACTCAGGTAATCAATTGTATTCCTTCTCTAGTCTCTGATGGGGTTGAAGAACAGATCATTTGGGTTTACAATTAAACTTAGTTGTTTTGGGGTTAAGATGTTTTTAGGTCTAGATAGATGTTTTAAGTTGACAGTGATGAGATATGATAGATATTGGTTTACATTCAGAATTTTAGAAGCACAAAGATAGGAAAAATGTTTTCTTCAAGGCTGTAAAATACAAATAGCCAAAACACTTAGAATGTAACATTTATGTAATTCCTGATTGTGTCACTGTTATTCTTGCTATAGGTAGTTTATTGTACATATGTGTAATAATATAAATGTATATGTAAAAATGAAAATATTTAACAAGAAAAAGAACAGTGTGTGTTAGGGTGGTGGTGGGGAGATAGACAGAGACAGACAGACAGACACAGGGGGGGGGATTGCCCCTCCCTGAACCAAACAAACAGAGGCTAAATTTTCTAATATTGAACTTAAATTGTGTATCAGCCAATCTGTATGTTCCATATACTCTGCTGTAATAAAACAAGAGGCATTCTGTGATTGCTTTGAGGCACTGTAAAAGTCTAAGGTATAAAAAAAGCAGTTCTGTTGCCATCCCTACACTAGATTTGGCATTTTAGGAAGTAAAGTGAGAACAGCTGTAAAAGACTTTTAGGCTAAATCATTAATCTTCTAACTCAAAAAAAAAAAAAAACTATTTCATGGAACAGCCATCCACCTAAATGCTTTTATAGATCAGGGTTTTTCCCTATAGGAATAAACTAGTTCAATGAACACTTTGCCCTGCCAAAGTAGAAACTGCACATGGAAAAGAATCATTACTAAAAGCTGAAAGGCAGATAAGACTAAAAGACCAACCAACAAGGCAAGCCTCACCATTGCAGGTGCCACTGCCACACCAAGGAACAGCTGAAGAATGGGTGGCTTCAAACTCTTTAAAGCCTACATCCCTGTAACAAGGGAGCTTTCTGTTTGCGTACAACAACCCTCAAGCTGCCAGAGGTTTCGGAGTTCCCATGTGCCGCTTTCCACCTGCATACCCCATTCACACACCAAACTAGAACCGAAGAGAGAAAGCACATTGAGCCTGATGTTGCTGACCCACTAAGCGCGAAAATCACATCAACTGTGCACACCTCTCGGCATGCTGTGACATTAAAATATAATCACAAACATGCAGCGTGCGTCACATTCAATCGCATTGAAGGCTGAAAAGGAGAGCCTTTAAACCTAGACACTGCCTGGCCCACAGAACATTTCTGAAGTTAAAAATAACATCGGTACCCATGGAGGGGGTTTGTGAAGGTAGGACTGGGATGAAAGGAGGGAGGGGGCTGTGAGCAGGCTGTAAAGTGAATAAATACATTGATGGAGAAAAAATAGTGCTTGGCTGGTGTGTAAGTTAGGGCTGTAAAAATCTGTGTCTGGGAGGCCTAGCTCCCACTCTAGAGAGTAGATCTTTACAAGAGCAGTCACTCTTGTAATTTCTTGAGCAGTTGTCTGACTTCTGATCCAAACACATTTTTCTAGAAAGTGGCAAGATTCTCTGGGACCACGAGAACTGCTTCCTCTCGATAGTTTACAGACAACTATATTGAAAGTTGAATTATATTGAAGAGCTTTTTAAGGATTAGATATAGACCCCCCAAGATGTATAGACATTGTAATGTTCAGGGAGTCTGTGTGAGGTGGACTGAAACTTTAGGGTGAGGAATCTGTGGAACAACTTGATAATGAGTCTAGATATATTTCAGGGCTCCTTCAAGACCAGGAAACTCAAGTCACACATGCTCTTTTTTTTTTTTTTTTTTTTTTTAAGTGGAATTTTCCTTTCCGTTAGCTTGCATTCTTAGCATTGCACACATTAGTTGGATTTTCTACGTGCATTATGTGAGTAAAAGACCATGACGTGGCAATATCAATTCTCCAAGGCCCAGACTTTATTCATATCATCTCAGTTCCCAAAGCCACTTAAGAACTACTTACCATGGGTGTACAGAGGTACATGAAGATCACCAAGCTCATTTTGCATTTTAGTTATACTGAAACTAGTTTCCAGACAGGTTATGAAGCTCAGCTAGAGACAAAAGTGGAAACTGAAGCAAACTGCTAACTCTACTGTAGCATTCTTCTCATTACACAGCATACGTTATTGTATGACTGGCAATAAATACATGTCACTTGTTCGTGGAGATATACATTAACTCCAGCAAGCACTATCTTTTAAACAACCAATAAGAAATGTGGAGCTGGAGAGATGGCTCAGTGGTTAAGAGCACCGCCTGCTCTTCTAAAAGTCCTAAGTTCAATTCCCAGAAACCACACGGTGGCTCACAGCCATCTATAACGTAATCTGATGCCCTCTTCTGGCTTGCAGGTATACATGCAGACAGAACACTGTATACATAATAATAAATAAATAAATCTTTAAAAAAAAAAAAAAAGAAATGTGAAATGGTTGAGAGTACTGCATGCCCACTTGGAGACTGAGTGGGCATTATGGGTCAGTAGTGGAAATATCACTTGAGTTCCCTAATGACCATCTCACAGCTTGAATTGGTTACTCAACTTTTCTGACCCTGTGAATACTAAAGAGTTCTAAGAAGTAAATGCAGTGGTCCAGGCATAGCATCCAACCTAGAGTATATGTTCAACAAATAATGGTCCTGCTGATTCTGACCTGCCACAGAAGAGCTGTGCCACTTCTGGGAAATTTCTTTAGTTCTTTGTGTTTACTTTTCCACAACTGAAAAATTAGATAAAACAAAATTTGTCCTGAGTTTCTTTCATCTCATCAAGAAAGGGAGAATTCCTGGACAGGGATGTATCTCAATGGTAGGTCACTTAGTAAAGTGAATTAAAGTCTATGGGTTTAACATTCAGTACAAAACAACAACATCACAGTGTGTGTGTGTGTGTGTGTGTGTGTGTGTGTGTGTGTGTGTATAACCCACTTACATTTAAATTCAACAATCATTTAAATATCTGTACCAGTCCTAGGTAGTGAACAGCTCTAGCCACCACTAGAAAAACGCTTATGCATTTAGCAAACGAGGCTCCCATTTTATTCCAGATCCAATGCATGGAGCTGCAGAAACATGCTATAGATATTACTAGTGCATATTTCTAAACTATGAAAGAAAGCTTGTATGACTTTCTGTCTAGTTCTGTCTTCATGGGAACCAACAGGTAGAACCACCTGATCCCTTTAATAGTTCTTCTAGTTCCTACAGTGAGCATCTCTTTACATCTTCAATACAGGTTTGAAGGATGGAGGCCACCCCCATGGGATAGGCAATGCTCACAGGAACACAGAAACTTCTCTTTGTGGACCTACTGAGACACACCAGATTCTGTAGGCAGCCAGGCACACAAAGACTGGCTTTGTACCTTAGCTGAAAAACACTAGTACTGACTACATACAGAAACATTAAAGAAACAGACTTTTACTGAACAGAGTCAAGGAATATGTAGCTCTCACAAGCTTAGACTTTTTTGCATCTTCAGCCTTTCACTGAGCGCTGAGTACATTGAGACAATATATATTTTCTGATCATAAGAAAAGTATTCTAGGGTCTGATGGTGTGGGTCAGTAATAGAACCCTAGGCTAGCATGTGTTGTGCCCCAGCTTACATCCCCAGTATGTGAGGGGGAGATGAAAAAGGACAGAGATAGTTAGAGATAGATAAACAGAGAGAGGGAGGGATGGGGAGGGAGGGACTGACAGACATAAGGAGAGACAGATAGACAGATAGACAGACAGACAGAGAATTCTAAAACCAAATGGTCTTCCTCCCCAGTCCCACACCTGACCCTTGGAAATATTCTCTTTCGTATGCAATAGCTGACCAGTTTACTAACTCATCTCCTGTGAAACAGGGCTTAGCATCCTGGTTAAAAGCATAATGTGAGCTTGCATCTTGACTCTTCTATTTAATAACTGAGCAATCAGCCATGAAATTTAACCCTTCTGTGTTTCAGATTCCTTTACTGAAAAATAGAGAAAACAACAACACAGAACTCAGAAGACTGCTGGGAAAAGCTTCTAAGATAGTCATATCAAGCAGTTACTACAGAGCTCAACGCCAAGCAAAGGGTAAGAGAGAAGCAATGGGGAAGGGAGGAGGAGAGGAGAGACATAGAAAAAGGGAGAGAAAGAATAGAGAGAAAAGAAGGGAGAGATGTTGATCCTTAGACTCTCTGAAAAGGATCATCTAAAGGTCATACTTTGTTGGCTATTAGTGGCATCTGTTGAACTCTCTTCTTCTGGGAAAATGGTGTGGCAAGGATTCAAAGCCAGTCTGAGAGCTTACTAGTAGGATCCTGCAAGAATCAGGAGGAAATGAGTTTATCTTAAAAGTAAGAAAGTTTCTGTAGTTTAAGATAGTATCTTTAAAAGAACCATAAATACACATGAGGATCATGTAGAAACAAAGAAGAAAGGGAGGGGGGGGTCTTCATTTATAACACTCTTTCAAGTGTTGCAGGCATTAAAAGCTACAGAATTTTATGGCTGTGTAATTCCTTAGAGTCAATCTCTTTCAATTATCTCACTTGATGGATAAGTACCTGCAGCCCAAAGAAGTTAAACAGCTCATCTCAGGCAGTTCTACAGCAAAAGTGCAACTCCAAAACAAGCTTCTGACTTTCCCCCAATTGCCCACATGTCGTTTGTCCTGGTGTGTTCCCACATATTAGTATCCTGTCCCTGAAGTGCTAAAGCAAAAGTAAGTGTGTGTGTGTGTGTGTGTGTGTGTGTGAGAGAGAGAGAGAGAGAGAGAGAGAGAGAGAGAGAGAGAGAGAGAGAGATAGTTTTCTCACTTCTTCTAAGTCCCCAAAAGGTATGATGATGATGATGATGATGATGATGATGATGATGATGATGATGATGATGATGATAACAGCAACTCCAATCCCTCTCCTCTTCAGTACAGAGTTTCCCATCATGGGACCTGGGGTAGACCCCATCAACTTGCAGTTCCCTCCAAAACCCTCTCTAGATAGAATTTCGCCTCCTCCTTGCATCCATTCCTAAAAGCCTGCTTCTGGAAGTCCTTTGCCGTGAAGCTGAGGGGTACTGGTGCTGATATGCAAATGCTAGCTTTCCTCCAATGCTGCTGAAGTTTCTTCCTGGCTTTCTGTTTGGATAGGACTAATTCCTCCCTCCTCAACTCTAGTGGAGAACCTTCAGAAGTGCCTAAGGGAGAACCGGAGGGGGAAGACACCAGGGAAGGGAAGCAGATGACTAGGAGAAGGGGGAAGCCAATAGGAGGAGCAGCGCTCTGACCAAGTCTGCAAACTGCAAGTCTGGATCCTGGAGACAGCTCTGCTGCCGAGTGACTCAGTGCTGAGTGGCCAGAACTGCCCAGGGGATGGCACAGGTTTAATTACACGCTCCGGTAGCTGACTAACAGCAAGCTTGCGCTCCAGACTACACTCACAGGAAGTGGGCAGAGACTACCCCCAAAGTGGCAGATTCAAAGAATTCTCACTCACTGCGGCGCTCTCTCTCTCTCTCTCTCTCTCTCTCTCTCTCTCTCTCTCTCTCTCTCTCTCTCTCTCTCTGTCTCTCTCTCTGTCTCTCTCTCTCTCTCTCTGTCTCTGTCTCTCTGTCTCTGTCTCTCTCTCACTCTCACTCTCTGGTCTCTCTCTCTCTCTCTCTCTCTCTCTCTCTCTCTCTCTCTCTCTCTCTTTCTCTTTCAAACACACACACACACACACACACACACACACACACACACACACACACCTGATGTTCCCCCAAGCACACCCCAAGCTCCCCCAAATTTCAGGACACCACCATTAAAGAACTTTCTCCCCTTGTGCTATTGAAGGATTGAAGCCAAGTGTTACCTTTCCTGCACTCCAGGGAAAGGCTTTCGTGAGTGCCTAAAGGAGACAGACACGGGCACTTCTCACTCCTCCTCACATAAGCCCACCTGGGCATCCCTTAGCCTGAGGCTTTGTTCCAAGGCTGTGGAACAAGTGTGCTTTCCCAGAATGTCCATCTGCAAAACCAAAGGATGACTCTGCTTGTACCCTTTCCCCCTCTCCCTACCTGAATTCCGGGACCAGGTTAGGCTGGAGCCCATAAAAGGCAGCAGAGAGAGTGACCAGCCAGCCTGGCTTGTAACTCCCATTCTCGCACTCCAGATAAGGTGGAGACCACTTGATGTGGCTTCTGTCCCCTCCGAGCCCTTCCCTGCGCCGCCAGCTGTGTCCCAGGCCCCGTGGCCCGTGGTTGGAGCCGCGGCGGTGCAAGTGGGGCCTCCACTTTCGCCGAAGCCCATGGAACCACTCGGTCTCCAGAGTAGCGTTGGCCAGGTGGTGAGCGGAGGAGGACAGATCCTGGAGCAGGATGCTACTCTCCTCGCGGGTGGCCTGGAGGAAGACCTGCGGGGCAGGCGTGGACAGCGACTCGGTGCTGAAGGTGATCGCCGCCCGGGAGATGCTGGGCTCACCCTCAAGAAGACTTCGCACCAGAGCCTGGTACCACTGCAGGTCATCCTGCACGGTCTGTTCCCGAGACTTATTGCTCTGCAGCATCATGTTGAGGAAGTTGGTGGCATGTGTCAGAGTGTCCAGCGCCCCGTGCAAGGAGGGATGAGAACTGGCTAGGGCCGGTGACTTCCCCGGCAGGCCCGCCAACTCGTAGCGGCCGGAGCAGTTGGCTCGCTTCAGCTGGTGGAAGTCCCCGGTGTAGAGGTAAGAGACCACGTCCACGGGCACCTCCTCGGCTAGTTTCTGTGCCAAGATGGTGCCGTCGGTGGAGCGGCTCCAGGAAGTAGAGGGGTCCGGGGCAGAGGCTCGCGCCAGCTGCTGACCATGCTGCTTCCCCCTCAGGGTCCTCTCTCGAGGGAAATCAGGCCGTCCAGGAGGGTCGAGGCTGGCGCCAACAGTTCCCAATCCCAGATGAGCGAGCAGGAGGCAAAGGAGTAGAGAGTAAGCCATGACTCCCATCTGTCTAGCACAGAAGAGAGGAGGTAACTGAAGGAGTCACTCTGTAAAATTTGGTCCTTGATTTATCACCAGTAAGACTTTTTTTGAGAGGGGGGGTGCCTTCCTCCTTCTCCAGGTGGCGCCCAGTCCAGATGGACTTTAAAATAAGAATGTTTTGAAATTGGCCCAGCTGGCTCAGCTGCTGTCACAGACCAAATCACCTGTGGCAATGCTGGCTGCGCCCCGCTCCACAATGGGTCGGCTCGGGATTACGCACCTCGCAGCCTTGAGCCAAACAGGTTACATCCCCGGCAGCTATAGTTAGCCCGCTTACGTCTTTCTGCTCAGCCGCTTCCACCGCCGCTCTCATTGAGGTGTGCTCAAGAGCTGATCCTGATGCTGCTGATGCCGCTGATGCTGATGCTGCCACCGCGGCCGCCAAAGACTCTGCTCCATCATCTCACCCTTGGCAGGTCGTTCCCGCCTCCCAGCTCTGGCCCCTCCTCGACCCCCTTCTCCCCGAGATGGAAGCGCGCACACAGACCCACGCCGCGAGTGCAGCGGCGAGTCCCAAGGAGCCAAGGTTTTCTTTAGATGTTCGTGTCTCTGGAGTATAGACAGTCAGGCAGCTGGTTAAGTGGAGCCTTTAGGTTTCGCCACAAACCACACCGCTGCCTCTCCCTGCTCTCGGATGAAACCAGTTTAAAGAGACAGCTTGGCCGCAACCAAACCCTTGTAGGGCGGTTTCAAGTCGTCTTGTGCCCTGTTTGGTCGGCGCCTCTGTCAATCAGCTGACTGCCATTTGTTGGCTGGGGCGGGAGCTGTCCAGTGCTGAACCCGAAGCGCACTGAGGAGGCGGAGGAGGAGGCGGTGGCGCGGGTGCTTTCACCCACTCGTGTTCCCTGATGACTCGGAAACCTGCAGGGGTGGCGAGGAGTGGGCGAGAAGGAGGGGAGAAGCGGCGCTTTTGGTGGCTGAGAGCGAAGGAAACTTGGACTTACTGAGGAGGAGGAGGCTGTTGGCATCTTGCTTGCTTAGTTAAATCAGCCTTCCTTTTGCCTGGAAAAGAGGGAGAAGAGAGTAGTTTTTATATCTGACTGAAATTGGGGGGTTGGGGGGAACGTAGGATGGAAACGTATCCTTCTCAGCATCTGCTCATTTTTTCAGGCAAATTATCAATTTCTCTTCCTTGTAGTCGGTTAAGGAAATGATTAAACCTGGCTTGCCAAGGATGGTCTTAGCCGTGAGAGAGTAATGGAGACATCTACTGGCTGAGCTTCAAGGAAAAATAAATGTCATATTTAAGGAACCTCTTTTTCAGAGCCAGAGTGAGAGGGGACCTGTGAAAATAAAGATGTGTAGAAAGTGAGCAGGACCAAGAAACAAAGTCACTGTCAGTGAGTTACTGAATAACACCACAGACCAGAGAAGGGCTCAATAGGTGCTCCTGCTCCTTAAATAACTAGATGGCCCCTATGCCACCTGACTGCATTACCTGAAGCTTCCCATAGTATTTGAGAGTGTCTCTTAAACTCTGACAATAGACAAATAGTGCAGAGACCTATTGTTATATGCATTTTGATATGCACCTCCACTTTCAAATTCCTCAAGAAGACACACGTAGAAAATCTCAGGCTTATTTTAGTCCCCATCTAGCAAAATATATGTGTGTGTGTGTGTGTGTGTGTGTGTGTGTGTGTGTGTGTGTCATTAATGGCAGCCCAAAATGGATTAACAGTACTATGTCATTTTGTTCTAGCAAGAAAATACCTCAGTCTAGTCTGTGTTTCTATCATAATATACTGATGTGTAGACAAAAAAAAAATGTGTAAAGAAAATTTGTTTAGCCACTCACTTTCAGCATGTAGCATCAATTCATTTGAGAGAGTAGGGCCCGCAATTCACCAACTGCCCTCTACTAGGTCCCAACTCTTAAAGTTTTATCAACACCTCCACACTGAGGACAAAGCTTCTAATGAAAGATGCTTTGAGGTAACATCCACATCAAGTAATAACAAGATCTAAGTTCTGGGATGTAAAAGACAAAACACCCATTATCTTCTCCACCACAACCACAGTGGCACTGTGAATATCTAGGACACTGCTAGCACATAATAGACCCTCACTATATACTTGGTAATTAATTAATGAATGAGAGCATGATTAATCTAATGATTCTTTCCTCATGAGGAGATCTCTGCTCAGTGAGCCAGCTATGAAGACTTTTGGAATAGGGCCTAGCAACCAGTTTTTCTCAATTGTTGTACACTGTTCCCAAGTACATTTTTTAACTATGCAAAAACAGTTATTGGATTTGTCTTTACTCATAAGTAGCTTCTGTATTCATATCTGTCCTAGTTAAGAGTACTATTGCTGTGATGAAACACCATGACCAAAAGCAAGTGGGGAGGAAAGGGTTTATTTGGCTTTTACTTCCACATCATAATCCATCATCAAAGGAAGTCAGAACAAGAATGCAAATGGGGCAGGAACCTGGAGCTCTGCAGGAGCTGATGCAGAGGCCATGGAGGGAGGCTGCTTACTAGTTTGCTTCCCATGCTTTGCTCAGCCTGTTTTCTTACAGAACCCAGGACCGTCAGCCAGGGGCCGTCCCACCCACAATACCCTGGGCTCTTTCATATCAATCACTAATTAAGAAAGTACTTTACGGGCTTGCCTACAGCCCCATCTTATGGAGGCACTTTCTCATTTGAGATTCTCTCCTCTCTAATGACTCTTGACTGTGGCAAGTTGACATAAAACTAGCCAGAATAATAGCTGACTTTTTGCTTAAAATTTTGCTTTGCAACATATGCTTCTATGTTAAGTAGATGTAATTCCAGTTTAATAATCTGTTAAATCATATGTGGCAATAATTACAGATGGAGTTTCTCCTAAATTTATCATAGTATGCTTTGTTTTGCATTTATTTAACTAGCTGAAGACTTAAGTGTAATTTCCTCATCATGTATTTTAGAAAACCTATAAAACTTACTTTAAATTCTTTAAAGTTCTTCTGTATCTAACTTACAAGGAAGCTATTTGTCACTAGTTGCTCCTTTATACAATTAATTTAGTGCCCCAGAATAAAAGACCTGAGCTCTTCTGGCTCTAGCATTATTTTAAAGACGTATATGTGGGGCTGAAGGGATGGTTCTGCAGTTCAAAGCACTGGGTGATCTCTCAAAAGACCAATGTCCATTTCTCAGCATCTACGTGGTAGTTCACAACCATCTGTAACTCCAGTTCTAGGGAATCTGGCATCTTCTTCAGGCCTCTGCTAATACCAGGCATGCACAGATGCACATGCATACATGCAGGCAAAACAGTTGTGCACATAAAAAAAATAAATGAATCTAAAAGAAATTTATAAATATAATAATAATACACTTGAGCTAGGTGTGGGGGTAGGTGCCTGAAAATAATCCTGGCATGTGATACATCAAGCAGGAGTATCACGCACTTCAGATCAGTCTGTGTGATAGAGAAAAACCTTATCTCAGAAAGGCAGTGGCTGAGGTTATAGCTGAGTAGTTGAGTCTTTGGTTCACATACCCAAGGCTCCAGATTCGATAACAACACAGCAAAAAATAAAAATAAAAACAAACAAACATCCCTTGCACTTAAGAAAAATGCAAATTTATTGTCAATAGTATATTTGATTTTGCCCAATATATTGAAATTATTTTTAATCATTTCAATAAGTAATCAGTATATAATTACTAACCATCTATATAACATTCTCACTAAGTCTTTTAATATCATGTGTATTTTATATTCGTAGAACCTGGCATTTTACATTAGCTTCAATAAGTTGCCTCTCCCTAGAAACTACCACAAAGCATGGATCTAGAAGAATAGTACCTTGTGGCTCAAAATGTTGTAGAAAAATCTAGATCCCCTCAAGAGAAGACCAGCAAGAGTTGGTCCATTCAATAGATCTGGTCGAGGTGACTGAACAGAAGGACGATCCCACGTTTTAATTCTCATCCATGGAGGAAATAATTCTCTTAGAACCCAAGATTTAAAAAACACTCAAAGCAGTAGACAAAACCCCTACCAACTTACAAAAGGCACAAAATTAGCTTAGCTCAGTAAATGTTTGCTGAACAGCTACTAACTATCAAGCCTGGTGTTAATTGAAACAGGTGCAACATCTGCCTTCCTGGTCATCATGCTCAAGTGGGTGCAAGGAGGCAAATAAACAAGGCAATTACATACTGTGGCAGGGACACAGTGTAAAGTGATAAAGAGCAGAGGGTATGGAGACAGGTAGCTTCTGTGTGAGGACATAAGCAGGAAGAAGGAGCAAGAGGAGATGATAACTGAGCTGACACCTAAAGAAGGAAAGGCTAGCTAGACAGTAGTAGGTGAAGTGTAGAAGGGGAAAACCCTTACCTTAATAGAAGGTACAGTATGAAGGTACTAAGGCTACAAATACTCTCTTCTTTACCAAGCGAAGAAATGAAGGACAGTCCCTGCAGTTGGCTGAAATTCATGTACAATATAAAAAGTCTCAACAATAGAGACAAAAGAAAAGTCATTTTATAGGATAATTAAGACAATAAATGAGTGTGGTGTTCCCTCTCCTTCCCCCACCCCCCGTTATATGAACATAATTTGTGAATGTAAATATCCCTGTGTATGCCTCAAAATTAAGAATTAAGTTGTCTAAATACACATTAATACTGTGTGGGAGTTTGACTGCCACCGGACAATGGAGAACAGACTTGCAGGCACAATGTGAAAACAAACGCCCAAGTCTTTTTCATCACAACCTGAAAAGCCGATCTAATTAAAAACAAAATTTCACTGATGACACAGCAATATACAATGAAGTTACAAGCTATTCATTATCTGTTCAGGATTCATCATTATTTTTACAAGGAAGAAGGGCCTAAAACCATTAGTTCAGAGGTTAACAGCGCTTGCTACTCTTGCAGAGGACCAGAGTTTGGTCATTGGCACCTACGGCAGGTGGCTCACAACCAAATTTAACTCCAACTCCAGAGGATCCAGCACCCTCTCCTGATATTCACAAACACCTGTACACACGTGATATGCATGAACACACATGCACACATGCACACACACATGCACATACACGCACGCATGCATACATACACACATGCGGGCAAGCACCTGCATACACATACATAGGGGGGAATTAAAATAATTTTTAAAATCTCTAAAAGGAAAGTGCAAAATTAGTGTATCTTATGATAAAAAGAATGAAGGGAGGTTAAAATGAACTAATTTCAGATTTTACAGGAGCAGAAGTGGGTGTATTTTTTAATGTCTGAACACTACTTTAAGTCATTCTTAAAAGCTAAAATTAGGAAGTCAGATAGAATTGAAAGGACATTAGATTGAGAGTTGGGAGACCCACTTCTGATTGGCCTATTCCTTTATGTAATCATGTGACTTTCATAATTTCCTCAACCTCTCTGAGAGCATTGCCTCATCTCTAAAGTATGAGATACATTTCTACAGCTGTACAGTTGCAGGTAAGTGACAAGTAGTGTGGCTAGATATAGTTTCCAGGAATTCATTGTTCTTAATAACCTTATACTTATGAGATAGATATTGTTTTTAAGTAAATAATGCTGAGTCTTAGTAAATAAAGTAGCATGACCCCAATAAGAAATTTCAGATAAAGGACGTAGAACTACAGAGACACAGAAATCTCTGGGTATAACAGAAACTGAGAAACAGGGCTGCCTCTGCCTGGTCCTGCTGAGAGCCCATTTCCCTAAGTGGATCCTGTACTTGGGTCTCATTTGCTCATTTGCAAAATGATGATTACAGTCTTTGTGATCTAAGACTTGAAATTTACGCATGAAGAAGTGTCACTGGAGAATTCTGATCCTGTGGGTCTGAGCAGGACTTGAGAACCCGCATCTTAATAATGCAAGCGGTTCTAATGCAAATGTCCCATTGAGTGCATGCTGAAGAATACTGCCTTGAGTCGTGGAAAAATCATTGTAAGATACCGGAAGAAAACTCCAGGAAACACAAAGCCTGTGACAAACAGAATAAAATGAAGCTAGCTCAGAATATCATTGGTGTCATCGTTACAGTCGAGAGCTGCTTACAGTGGCCGAGCATTATCCTAAGGATTTTACGTAATTTAGCCCATTTCATCTTCATTACAACACTATGAATTTGGAGCTGCCGCATTTTACAAGCAGTGAGCAATGACAACAACAGCAAAATGAATTTTCTAAAGTAACAAAGCCATCTGGTCCCAAATGTCAGGCTTTTAATCACTACACCAGTGGTCCTCAATTGACCATGACTGAGGGGCTCACCTGAAATGCTTTTAAAAGCACAGAGTAGTGACCTCACTCCCCAGATGGCTGGTTTGGTTGGCCTGGAATGGAGCCGGGGCCACAGTACTCCTAACACTTTCCTAAATTGTTCTGGTACTGCCGGTCCTGGGGCTACGTTTTTGGGAACCACCACTGTGCACTACGCTTTTCACCATTACAACCTCTGTATTCTGTTACTTTTCTCAGCACTCTGACAAGACACTTGACATAAACGACTTCAGAGAGGAAGGCTCTGCTTTGGCTTATGGTTTCAGGAGGGTCAGTCCATCACAACAGGGAAGGCATGGTGTAACAGGGCTATGTCTGTGACATAGCAATCAGGAAGCAGAGAGATGGGGGGACATAAGGGAGCCAGGGCAGGGTATCATCGTGTGCTAGAGCTATGTTTTCTACTTGGGCCTCACCTCCAGCCTTTTCCCCCCCTCTCAAAAGTGATAAATTATGAAGCGTTTACTCCATCCAATAGGCCACACTCCTAATGATCTACTGCCCCCTGGAAACACCCTGGGAGAAGCCTAGAAGTGTGTGTCCAAGTTAGCAGGGATGAATAGCTATTCAGTGTGCTTACAGTCTTCTGTGCAAAGTGCAAAGTGGAAAGTCAAAGTTAATGCATATAAAGAGGCTGGAAATCTAAGTGGGGGAAATCGAGTTTGCGTATTTTCAACCTAGGAATCTTAGTGTAGATGCTTATGTTTTTCACTTAGCAGTTGGTTCTCATCTGCCTCCAGTTTGCCCTTAAATCCCTGCCTCCTTCCTATCACCTCTTCCCTGTGTCTTTCCAGTGTCTCCTCTGCTTTTCACTGTGGAGGACGAGACTTGGGAGCCTCTCACATTGCCATTCAAGTGTGGTTTAAAAAAGCAACACAACTCAGTCCAGCACTAACTCCAGTCGCTCACACCAGTTCCTCTAACAGGCCTGTAACTCTGAAGGCCCTTAAAGGCCTTCCCAAGCACAGTGGAAGAAATCACCAGGGGGTGGGGTTTGGGTAGGAAAATCCTGATGATTCCAAGGCAAAGCATTGACTCAGTTCTTACCAGCATGACCCATGACAGTGACTGGACACTCAACAGCACAGGAAAGGGTACATACCATAATAAATAAATAAATAAATAAATAAATAAATAAATAAATAAATAAATATCCAAGCCAATGACTGACTCCCTTTCTCATCAAGAAATAGGAATGGCTCCTAAAAATTAAAATAAAATTTACAAAATAAATAGTTAACTTGTAAAAGGTGGGAGGAGTTTGTGGATGAGGAGAGCCAGAAGAAGTGGGTTCTTGTTTCTCTTCTCGGTCTTGCCTGCTTCAGCAGCTACTGAGGGAAGCAGCTCATCTGAGTGAACTCATCTGCAAACAGAGCTTAGCTTTGCTTCCATCGGCATGCTGCTTGGAGCGTAAGCGTCACTAGTTACGTCATGGTCAGCTGGGACTTGGTTCTCCATCTTAAACACAGGAAAGTTGAGATGTTAGTTCTCTTTCCTGATGCTGTGCCAAAGTACACGATATAAATATGAGAGAGAGAGAGAGAGAGAGAGAGAGAGAGAGAGAGAGAGAGAGAGAGAGAGAGAGAGAAGAGGAGAGGAGAGGAGAAGAGAAGAGAAGAGAAGAGAAGAGAAGAGAAGAGAAGAGAAGAGAAGAGAAGAGAAGAGAGATTCATCTTGACCCAAGGCTTGAGAGGTTTCTACTTGTGGCCATTTGACTCCATGTTTCTGTAGTGTCACCACAGACACACTAATGTGGGAGACATTATAGATCCCAAGCAGAGGAAGATGCCAAGAGGCAGGAGACAAGTGACATCCTTCATACCCCAGGTGTCTAATTTCCTGCAACTAGGCCCCACTTCCAACTTTCACCATGTTCCAACAATACCACCCCATTTTATGATTTTTATCATGGGATTAATCCATTGATTGGATCAGAACACTGAGGATCCAATCAATAAACCCATCCACTGGCAACAGAGACCCCTCTGTATGTGAGCCTGTGGGAGAATGCTTCATATTTAATAATCATGGTTAAGGACTGGTTCCATGACATATGCATATCATGTTCGTACAATGACACCTTCTTATACATGAAGAACAGACATTTTAAGAGGCAACATGGGTGAATCTGGAGGATATTCTGTTTGGGGCACAGAATAATAAACCCTTCATGTTCTCACTTTAAACGGTGTTTGCAGAACATGCTTTTGAGAGGTCAGTAGGATCAGGTGGGGTCATGGGGTGTGAAGTCTTCTTACAGCATCGATGTCTTTGTAAGAAAAGGAGGAGAGACTCACGCTAACATCCTCACTCTTTGTCTTCACGTACCATTCTGTAGTACCTTGGGACTGTAGGTTCCTACCAGCAAGCTGGACTTCACTTGTCATGGCCACCAGTCTTGAATACCCAGTCTTCACAACCACCAGTAGGATAAACCTTTCTCCTTGATAAATTACTCTGTATTCGGTATTCAGCTTCGGCAACATAAAACATTCTAAAACACCAGAAACGTATCTCCCAACCCAGTCTCCCTTGGCTAGTAATACTTTTGTGAGATTTTTTTTTTTTAACTTTACGACATCTCCATTGCCTCTCAGGGAGCCTCCAGATCTAACCAGGTTAAACTAACAAAGCTGACCTGTCTGCATGCTTAGTAGATATTTCCATCTACTGAGAAAACATCTGTAAACACAGGCTTCCTCTCTCTTTAAACATTTTAACATTATCAACCTTTAAACCTGTCTCCACATGTGATATGTGAGTAAACGACTGTGTACATGAATGGATACCTCATTAGACACCAGGAAAATGAAAATAAAAACCACAGTGAGATTTCACTTCACACTTGCAGGAAGAGCTACAACAAATAAGAGAGATGCTAACAACTGCCAGTGAAGAGGTGGAAAGCCAGGGGCCTTCGTATATCATGTGGGAACACAAGGAGGCACAGCCTATCTGGAAAGTGGCCATAGCCCAGAGTGTTAGGCAAAAACCACCATAAGACCTGGATGTGGAACAGTGATGCTGAAGGACACCTCAGCAGAGCAAGGGTCATGGAAGAATACATTGACCATCCAGGCCATAGAAAGGATGAGGCTTGATGTGTCCAGGTACCTCAAAGTGACCACGTGAATGGAGACCAGGTATTGAAGGATAGAAAGAGGGTGGCAAGAATCCAGTGCTGTAGTGACGTGTGGGAAGACACTGGGAGATTTAAACAGGACTAATAAAAACCCTGGGCTGCTACTAAATTAAACCAACTAGGGCTCAGTGGGGCTTGATGAATACATTTCTGGAGACAGTATGATGGTTTTAAAAAATCAATCTTGCAAATCAGGACTGTTGTTTTCTGGTCATGAATGTTGCCCATCAAATACCCCGCCCCTGCGTATTACAGACAAATAAGGTTGACTTAATAGATGAATAATATTAATATAGGAAACACTTTCTGCAATTCTACCTAGAAACAGAGCTCTAATTGAAATATGTTTTATATATTTAAAAATTACCATTCATATATATATATATATATTCCTATGTCAATTGAAAAATGAACAGACCACACTAACAAATTTTAATCAGAAGTATACATGGCCAGTAAGCAATAAGCAAATGATGGAATGTTCAGCCTCATTACTGCATGAAAAACACAGTGATATACAAGTTAAATCTATGTGATTGGCAAGAATCTGAAAGCAGAATATTGCCAAGTCACCAGCACCAGCTGTGGGGAGGATGGAAAAGATGAGTATCCGCAAAGTCTTCTTAGTGTTGCTCATAGAACACATCGTTAGTGTGGTTGTTTTGGAAAATAGTTTAGCATTATCTTAGAGTAGCAAGCATCCACCTCCTCCATTGCCGGCCACTTCCATTCTTGACGTTATTGATGGGCACACAAGAGAAACTCATACATTCCTTTTTGAGGTGTACAAGAACATCAACTGCACTGACTCTAGTATAAAAACCAAATGCAGCACAACCACTTGTCAAGGAGGAACGTTTAAACTATGATGTGTGCAGACAAAACAGTAGCAAGGAATTTTTGCACTAGAGATCCACGGAGGTGCTAAACTCCTTGGGAAGGAGTTTCGCGGTCTGAAGATGGCACAGAGATATGCAAGGACTGGACAAAAATATCAGACATGCCCTAAGTTTTAGTGCCAGGCAGTAGACGTACACGTGTTCATTTAAAACAAACAAACAAATAAATAACATCATGAATTGAGAAGGGAAGGAATTTTTGACACTTTTTGTTTTTTCAATGGCCTTGGTCCCCGACAAAAAAACATGCATGTGCTTGCGGTGTGACAAGTCTTTACCTCCCACATGGGGCTCAGCCTAGCAACCCAGCAATACACCCACAGAAGGTTCTAGGCTCTACCTAGGCTCTAGGGAAGTGTTGAGATCATGAAAGATTTTGCTTCTGTGTCCTCTTTGAACTAGCTTTTATAGTTAATGACAACTGTCAATCATCCTCAATGTGCCTAAGACTTTGCTGAGTCTCCAACACTGGTCCACCTCGGGCCAAAGCTTAAATTCGCTTCCTCGGACTGAAGTCCTCTTGCCTTTCTCGCCTGTGTCTAAACTTGGGTAGTCTATCTCCAGAGCACTATTTCTGGGCCTCCACGTGTCTCCTCCTGGACCGTCTGGCTGACCCACTTTCCCAATGGAGCAACGCCGTCCTCTATCTGATGCTTAAGTGATGAACAGAAGGCCAAGGAAATGAGAAGCTGTGTGCCCACTGAGGCCAGCTAAGCTCCCGGCATGGGGCACACAGCGAGATCACAGAGGCCCTGCAGAATTCTCCGGAAAGCCAGTTCTGATCAATGACAGAGCAGCATAGACTCCGACAAAATGTTCCTAGGGGTTTTTTTGTTTTGTTTTTGTTTCTGTTTTTTTTTTTTTTTTTTTTTAGCACAAATAAACAGTAATATGACAATGAGAGAAAACCACAAATTTAATCTGATATACACTACAATGATTACAGTATCTGAAAACTAATAGTAAGACTGTGAGGATTTCCATATTTGATAATAGCTCTTTATTGACTCTCTGGGTGAGGAAAGAATGAGGGGAAAAAATGAAGTTTCTACACTTGTTCCCTCTCTTTAGGGCCCAGTCACTGATCTGTCTTCTGCTAACAAGGACTTGAGGTATGAACTCAGAAAAATTCATTTCCCACTGCCACTACTTTAAAGGTTCCTAAAAGAAGATAGGTGCCCCCAGTGATGCAGATCTCCATATTCTCTTAGAAGTGAAAGTTACCTAGCCAGGTCTTTCTCTAAAAATGAGAGAAATCTTCCCAGCAAGGCTCTTCTTTAAAATACCCAAGCTCTGTGGGGCTGGAGGTGTGCCTCAGCAGGCATGCCAGGCCCCAGGTTGGATCCCCAGAGCTTCAAAATAAGAAGAAACTGTGTAAGCCAGCAGTTGTCGCGGGAGAGAAGAAAGAGCACTTAGACATTCAGGCAGGCTGGAACATAAAATGATTCTAGATCAATGCCTGATACAAAGCTTCTTCTAACCCGATTATTAAATGCAAACTAAGACTTAGTAGCGGGAAGCAAGCAGGCGATCCCTTAGAAATAGGAAGATAGATTTCATACAGCAAGCAGTTCTGTGACAGCCAATAAGTGTGTCCCTAAAACAGAACTGGAAGCCATGGAAAGAGTAATTCTTGGGAGAAAAGAGAAAGATCTCAGCAATAGAAATATTGATGGACAGGCTAAGCGAAAGGGCAAGCAGGAGTCTCACAGGGCCACAGCCCTAGACAAAGAACTACAGGCAAATAGTGGCTGCTGGGAGAGAAAGAATGAGCCACCTCTCCTAGGGAGGAGCTGCTATTTTACAAAGCGGTCACCCCTCAGACCATAGACATAGACAACAAAGATGGATATATTTACGTATTTGTAAATGTGTGTATATGTGTGGTAATAATAAAGAGAAAAGGCTATTGTGAGATATAATCATATGTAAACTAAACAAAAGAAAGGCCATTTTAGAGCCAGGAAATCCTTAGTGACACTCCCAGGTGACTTTGGAGTTACTGAATTACTAAAAGTCACGGTGGTGTTCCCCTCAAATTATGATTAAGTTGTTTTTGTGTCCAGTCTTTTGGTCTTGCATTACAGTGTCTGGAGAGGAAGGTGGCCTTTCCAGCCTTAGAATCTACTCCTTTCTTCTGTGAAGGGGGATTTGGAACTCTAACCAGGCAGATCATTGGGCCACAGTACTAAAAAGGGGGATTCTTGGTATTAAAGGTGAAGAAGACATAGCTTAAAATAGAAATACATAAATGAATGAATGAATGAAAATGCACGTGTCTGCCTGCGTGTAGTACACCCACTGATAAATGTATACACACCTGCCTGTGGTAGTGTACACCTACTGAAAATGCACACACCTATCTGTGTGCAGAATACCTACTAAGTGCTACCCCTACTGAGCACCTCTTTTAATTTTTTTTTTCCATTCTTTAAGCTCCTCCTCTGAGCAGCTGTAATAAAATGATGGGCCATGGATTTTTTTCTTCCTGAGAAAAGAACCTTCCAAACCACCCTGGCACACACATGAAAGAGCCTCCAGATAAAGCTCAAAAGAAAACACAGGGACCTAGAGGAATGCAGCCCTGGGGAGGTGGTCCAGCCCGGACAGCTTTCAGTTGTCTGTCTAGTTTGGTTTGGCTTGTTCCCATAGGACAGTTTCTCACTGTGGGACAGATAGGGCATGAAAGGCCAATCTCAGCACCCAAAGCAAGCCGAGAGGAAATAGCTAGGAAATTAAGCCAGCTATTACACACTGCACTACCGCCTGACTGCGGTCCAGCTAGACTTAGCAGGCTCTGGAGAGCTATGTGCGAGCTGGAATGGAAGCTCTGAGGTAAGAGGCCCTGCATGAGACTTGGGAGCTGTTTTCACACACGCTGTTCAAGCGGGCTGCATTCACAAGTGTTAGTGTGGTTGCATTATCCAGACTGCCTGGTTCTTCCCATGGCTGTCACAGCGCTGAGGTGGCACGTTAGAATGCAGCATGTGACGACTTAGGGTGAGCTAGGCAAGAGCACACTCTGCAAGCCGGAGCTGCATATCCGCCATGCTAACTAAGCAAGGGGAAACAGAGGCCTCTCAGGGCAGCAGAAGTTTACAGGAGGACATCCTCAGATGCAACTGGTACCATGTGACCACCCTGCACCCTAAGTTTGCCTCCTGCTGACAAAACAAAACTTTTCTTAAGATCAGACTACTACGAGAGTTGTGCTCCTAGCCACCCAAAATTCAAAAATCTAAACTTCTCTTATTATTTTTTTTTTTAATTCAGGGCCTCAGTATTTTTAGCCCAAGCTATACTCAAACCAGTGAAACTCCCAACTGCTGAATTACAGGGATGGCCACCAGGCCTACCTTGGGTCTTAGTTTTGAGTTATCACGAATAAGAACCTCAACAAACAATGGGGTTTTTTAATATCCTAGAAGCCAAATTAAACTCACTTTAATACTTCATCTCGGTCAAATAAGTGATTATGACTCGACGATTACGGAAAACACCTAATTGATCTTGGGTGCGGGAGCCCCACAGGGTGATAAGGCTTGGGGAGACAGTCTCCGGGACCACTAAGCAAACACTTGCCCTGGTGCAGACTCAGACACAGTGGGTCTCTAATGAGTAGCAGGCCACCCACACTCCACAGGAATCACAGCCCTGTGAAAGGTAACCTCTGATGTGCCTGAAGTTTAGGATTTTGAAATTTAGAAGACAAAGACAGCTGGTATTGCTTGCATAAATGATTCAAATTCAAATCTAATTGAATACCCTGTGGTTTTTTTCGAGACAGGGTTTCTCTGTGTAACCTTGGCTGTCCTGGACTCACTTTGTAGACCAGGCTGGCCTCGAACTCACAGCAATCCACCTGCCTCTGCCTCCCGAGTGCTGGGATTAAAGGCATGCGCCACCACGCCCAGCTTACCCTGTGATTTTTTAACTGACAATCTGGCCAAGATCTTACCTGCCCGGATATTCCTCTTTGAGACCTTGCTGCCTCCTAGGATACCACAAACAAGCAGGTCCCCACTGGCTGTCACAGCAAAGCACGAGAACACTTTTCTAGGAGAATTATTCATCTCCATGGGAGCAAATTTATGAAAAGGATCCAGGAAGTTTCTACAGATGGCTCCCACCTGCTGTGCACCTGCCTGAGACTGTGAACTACAGTATTGGAGAGGAAGAAATAATGCCTCCCAGCCTTCGTCAGCACTCTCTTTTCCACTTATTTCTCTCACACTTTCTTCCTCCCCTTCTTTGTTTTTAATTCCAAAAGAAAAACAGTTGGCACAATGTCCCAGCAGACCAGGGCCATCTTATACTCAGAGAGGTTCACTGTCTGGAACCCCAGGGTGCCAACAGAACCTTCCAGCAGTCATACAGGGGCAGAGATATTCTCCTATTTCATTTAAACTCCCCTTCTCCTAGAGTTATGTTTCACACTATAGAGTTTTAATTCTACCATAACTTCAAAGGGAAGTTACTAAGAACATGTGTTTTTTGAGCCAGGTGCATGCCTTTAATCCCAGCACTCAGGAGGCAGAGGCAGACGGATCTCTGTGAGTTCAAGGCCAGCCTGGTCTACAAGAGAGTTCCAGGACAGCCAGCGCTATTACACAAAGAAACAGAAACCTGTCTCGAAAGAAAAGCCTGAATAAATAAATAAATAAATAAATAAATAAATAAATAAATAAATAAATGTGGTTTTGTCACCAATGCTTGCATTTAAATGCTTTATTTGCTTCATATGTGTGTAGATGACTAGATTATTCTCCCCAAAACCTGTTAAGTTCACATTCGAAAGAAAGAATGGCAAAAGTGCACAAAAACACTCAGGAAAAGGGGCGTTCATTGCAGTATTGTTTATGAGAAAGAGACTAGACCAATTTAGTTGTCCTTAAATGAAGTGTTGGCCAGGTAAGCTGGGTTATAATAACCTAACATAGAAATTCATTTTGGTAATTTATCCATCATTGTATCATTGTTCCTAAAGTAAGAAAAATATCAAACTATATTAACAACTGAGAAGAAGCCATAATATTCACATTATTTAATGACAACAAAAGTGTACTTGGATAAAATCCAAAGTAGTCTGTCTGCAAGGCACTTATTAAATTAATATGAAATTATTGACAGACACGGAAAAAGCAAGAGATGAAATTAGGTGTCTATTTATATTAATATAAATAAATTTAAATTTTAGAGCAGGTTACAGAAAGAGTAAAGACTTGGCAAAAGTCCACAAAGAAAACTATAAGATATTATTCATTAAGATTCAAAGAAAGCAAAATAGAAGAAAGATCAATGACATTCATGAAATAAACTATTACTATTGAAAATGCCAATTTTTCTCTAATTAAATCTGTAGATGCAATGTAAGCGCAATAATAGAAGTGCACAATGGGTAATCGTGATGACCTTGAAACACAAATGCCCTTAAGCTCCCAGGTAGCAATGAAATGGTAAGGTTATATTCATCAAGACACCATGGTATGGGGCTCAAAGACGGAAAGGCAAGGAAAGAAGCAGAGTAGTGTTGAAGACATAGCCACTTGCTCTATGACTTACACAGCCCTGCAGAACTGCAGCGGAGTCTTAGAGCAACTCAGCTAGAGAGCACAACTCACCTCAGGACTGTGGTACTGGGAACACCGGAAGCCAGTGGCTCTGAACTGCATACTTGTTTAGAATTTTCTTTAGTCAAAGAAGACAACTTTACCCCAGAGCGCACCCTTGTTGAAAGCAGGCCACTTCACCCCAGAGTGCACCCTCCATGAGGGCAGCCCAGACCTGTTAAATACTCTGTACAGGCTTTCCAAGGCCCTTGCCTAGACTGGCCTCTGAAGAACTGCTCTGGCTCCAACCTTCTCCCCGGATTGTTGTGGGATGCTACTCTTATCACCTTACCTTAACACCTGCCTCCAATTGGTCCTGCCTCTCTATTCCCCTTGCAATTCCTGCCTGAGTGTTTTCTGATACAGAATCTCAACGTCTCAGGTTCTATTTCATGGGACCTGAACTTGAAATTATTTTTTAGTGGTCTTGACACCAGCTCATCCAGTCAGCTCCAGATCATTTGTCTAAATGAGAAGAGTAAGATCTTTTGAAATCTCCAAGACTGTTGAGCAGAAAACAGCTTCTTAAATGGGACACAAGGACACTAACCATGAAAGAAAACATGGACAAATTCAACATTAAAATTAAGGACTTAGTTTATCAAAGGATGCCACTGATTGTGATGAAGTAAGTCACATATGTCTACATTCTGCGAATAACTCACATCTGAGAACAGAAAGGGAAAAAAACCAAAAATAAGGTAGACAAGACAACAAGGAAAAAAAGGCAAAAGTCTTGAACATACACCGTCCTCTCAAAAAGAAAGAAAAAGCTCATAATGTATATGTGTGTGTGAGAGAGAGAGAGAGAGAGAGACAGAGAGAGAGAGAGAGAGAGAGAGAATTAGTACACAAAAGAACGCAAATTCACACCATAGCACATGTCTATTTCTAGCGATCAGTGGGAAGACTGAGAAGATCACTTACTGTTGAGGACATAGGACACTGTCAATGTCGCACGCTTGGGAATTACTGGACACTGGCTTGGGATGTACCTCCGTGTAGTTCAGTCCCAGCTCCAGAAGGAGAGCAAACAGCTTACTTGACAGAGTCAGATAAAGCTGAGCTCCTGCTCTGGCACACTTTGAATGTGTGGGATACTACAAAATCCCCACATGGGATGCAGGTAATCGTATCAGGACATAGGAGATCATCGGAGTCGTGACAAGTCATAAATGAAAAACAGTCAGGAACAGTGTTAGGACCTTTAAAAAATAATCCTGAGTAAGGTAACACAGACACAGAAAGAAAAATATGGTAGATACTTGTTTATACATGGATATTATATGTGGATATCTGTTAACCAAGATACAATCCATAGAACCACAGGTGTTAGGTATAGAGTAAGGGACTGAAGCAGACAGATGGGTCTCCCTAGGGAAGGGCACTAGAATAGATAACTATGGATGGACTATGAGGGAACTACAATAGAAGGACCAAGTGAGGATGAAGGAACTATGGGGGGGGGGCAGACAGCTAAAATTAAGTGCCATTTGATGGGTGGCGTGGATGCCTAGTATAACAGGAGCTTCATATATATATATATATATATATATATATATATATATATATATATATATATATATATATATATATATATATATATATATATATATATATATATATATCTATATATATATATATGAAGGCAATCTAAGTAAACTTGCCAAATAATGGAGAGACAGCCCCCAATGGAACATCTCTTGTCACCAAGTGAAGCCTCCAGTACTGGAAATGGGTTACATCTAAGTGAGTTTTGGTCAAAGAGGTCCCATGAGAATGCCCAACCAACCTAGGCTGTTGCCAAGACTGTAGATGGCTCTCCACAAACTGACAAGACTCCATTGCTGAAGACAACACCCACAGAACTCATTAAACATGAGACATCGAGCTGGTGCCTACACAGAGCCTTTGTGTGCACTAGAGTCTTTGGTACAGGAAGTTCCTCTGCACAAAAATAAACACAAACACCAACCCAATTATAAATCTTTTGATCTACAGTGCTGTTCTGACCAAGAGATATGCTAGTGCAATGGTACCACAATGCCCATGGGAGTAACCAACCCATATCTGATTTGACTTAAGGCACACTCCAGGAAATGGAACCCATATCCAATACTGCTTAGGTCACCAAGAACCTGAGACGAGATGGCCCAGGGACCTAGGGTAAAAACCAACCCCTGCTGTTCCCCTAAAGGAACATAAAAATGAATTGACTCCTAATGGCATTTTGCTATACTCATAGCTCAGTGCCTTGCTCAGCCATCATCAGAGGAGCTTCCCCCTGCAGCAGGTAGGAACAAATACAGAGACCCACAACCAGACAATACGCAGAGAGTGAGAGACCTTGGAACACTCAGCCCTAAACAGGATGTCTCCATCAAATCCCTCCCCGTCAGAGCTCAGGGAAACCTGTGGAAGAGGGGGCAGAAAGAATGTAAGAGCCAGAGGGGATGGCAGACACCAAGGAAACAAAGCCCTCTAAGTCAATAAGATTGCCCCACATATGAACTCACAGAGACTGAGGAGGCATGCACAGGGCCTGCACAGGTCTGTATCAGATGGGGTCCTAGAGCTGAAAGAAGTGGACACACGCCCCATCCCTATCCCAGAAGTTGTCTCCAAGTGATTACCATTTGCAAATGAAAAGTTAATTTTCTCCAAGGAAGTCTCATTGGGTAAACAAATTACTCCTAAGGGTAGGCTGCATGCTCAGCAGCAGATGACCAATTGAAAAGGAATTCAACAGCACCTTTGGAGGTTTCTTGTCTCATGATGTCATACAAGGGCCTTTTCCCCTCTGTTTTTATTTTATTTTATTTTATTTTTCTTTGTTTTTACCCTACAGGCCCTTTGGCTATATATGTTGGCTTCCAGTTTAAGTGTTTTTATGATTCTTAAGTGTGCAAACTAGTGAGTCTCTGAGTCTATATCTGTTTCTTCTGTCTTTTCTTGGGTTCTTTTCCTGCTATTTTTTGTTTTGTTTTGTTTTGTCCTATTTCAATGTATTAAGTTTTTTTTTGTTTCATTGTATTACATTTTATTATTATTCCTTAGAAACCTGTTTGTTTTGTAGTAAGAGACAGAAAAGTTGTGGATCTAGATGAGGTGGGGGGGAGTGAGGAGGGACTAGGATGAGGAGAAGGAGAGGAAACTGTAATCAGGATATATTGTGTGAGGGGGGAAAAAAGGTTAGAAAGGGCTTGCTTATCTTTTCCACTACATGATGTCAGAGTGAGAAGATGCCTTGAGCCAGGAAGCAAGCCCTAGCTGACCTGACCTTAAGCTTTACACCCTTACTATATAAAGAATAATTGTGGCTGGACCTCACTGAGGCTAGCTAGCAACTGGAATGGCCTTGACGGTGGCAGCATTGGGGGAATAAAATTATAGATGTGGACTGTCAAAGAATGAGAAAGGAAATAAGAGAGTAAAGTTGTAGCTTGGTGATGAAAATCTGCCCATGAGCAGGAAGCTCTGAGCTCAATCCACTGCACCAGGTGTGTGGTAAACAAAAACAAAAACAAAAATAAAAACACTACTACTTGATTGATATGTATATGTGCAGACCTTCATCTCTCTTCTCCAACTTCAGTGATAATTAAGTTGGGATTCCCTGTCATGCCCGTGTGTCTGTCCCGACACTTGGGTATCCTCTATACTGGCTTGCTTCTACTTTATCATTCCCTGGCATTACTCTTATTTCATAATTCTTTTATTTCCTTTCATTTTGATTCAATGTAACATCTCTCTTACATGACATGGTGGCACACACCTCCAGCCCCTGCATTTGGGATGTTGAAACTGGGGAAAAGGAGACTTCCAGGCCATCCCCTGCTATACAGCAAGAATATATCTCTGAATAAATAAATAAATAATATTAAAGAACAGCTCTTGGTGGCCAATTTCCTTGGCTCTTGACCCCCCCAACATTGGCCTCTGGTCTCGCACTCCTGAAGGAGAAGAACGCAGATGGGGCACCACAGTAAGTCAAGTACTCTAGATAATTAGAGCAAGCCTGGAAACAAGAATACAAACCTTTAGAGAAAGCGTCCAAGCAGAGCAGCGTCCGTCCCGACCCTCGCAGGCATGAGCTTGTGTCTCTCTTCTCTTTGTTGCCTCCTACCTTGTGTCTTCTCCAGGGTGGCCACTTCTAGGGAAGGAGTGTGCTTTTCTCGGAAGCCCATCTTTGTCCAGAATTCAGTCTCAGGGGATGTATAAGGTGTAAGGATATTGGTAGGGACATCGATACCCTGAAGTTGAGAGGATACTAGAGGAAAAGGCAACCATCCTTATCATGCACTGCCCTGCCGAGGAAGCCTTAAAGTTGCTTTTATCTGACTAGCATACTCATCCATCTTTTGGGGGGGGGGCGGGGACTCTAAGCTGGCACACCTGGAGTAGACCGTGACCATCATCTTAACACTCTCCTCAGAGTCTTGAGCTAGCCTGCGCACTGTACTTGAAGCCCTATCTTTGGGAATGCGTTAGTCAGTATCTTCTGAAGGTAACCTCTAGCCTAGAAAAAGACTCCTGCGCTAATGTTTTTAAGAGTAACAAACTCTCCACGGTCTGATCTGCTCCTGAACGAGACTGGTAAGCTATGGTCCCAGTGTCTACTCTGACCCACCTCTAGACATCCTTCCTAGTATATCTGACTCACCACCTGATCAGCAGCTACCTTCTTGTCATCCAAAAGGCTTAGAGGAATGAACTGGCTCCCCGAGGTTGTGAGCCAGAGTGAATCAGAGTGTCAGAGTGAATGCTGTCATGTCCCCCAGGAGAGGAATCTATGTAGCGTGGCCACTTGGAGAGCCTTGCATTGCTTTGGTACCTGAGGTCCTGCCTGTCTTTACATCTTTTATAAGCAGTGTCTCTTCTCCTGGAGGGTAAAACACAGAGAGGAGAAATTGATTGAGAGCTTTCTTGCTTTCCTTTCTTTTCTTTCTTTCTGGGTTTTTTGTTTGTTTGTTTGGTTGGTTGGTTGGTTGGTTGGTTGGGTTTTTGTTTTTTTTTTTTATTTTGTTTTGTTTTGTTTTGTTTTGTTTTGTTGGTTTTTCAAGGCAGGGTTTCTCTATATACCCTTGGCTGTCCTGGACTCACTTTGTAGATCAGGCTGGCCTCAAACTCACAGCAATCTGCCAGGCTTTGCCTCCTGAGTACTGGGATTCAAGGTGTATGCCACCATGCCCAGCTCTAAATGAGAGCTTTCTTTTTTTTTCTTTTTCCTTTTTTCTTTTCTTTTCTTTTTTGAAGACTTATCTTTTTTTAATTTTTTACATATACATTTATATTATTACACATATATACAATAGATTACTATAGCAAGAAGAACCATGACACAATCAGGAATTATATAAATGTTACATTCTTAGTGTTTTGGCTATTAGTATTTGACAGCCTTGAAGAAGACATGTGAAGGAGTTGAAGACCAGGTAGCTTAGTTTTACAATGACGCTTAATTGTGTAGGGGTTAAGATGTTTTTAGGTCTAAAGAGGTGTTCTCAGTTGACAATGACAATATGCAATGAAGATTGATTTACATTCAGAAATTTAGATGCGCCAAGATAGGAAAGATGTCTTCTTCGAGGCTGTCAAATGAGAGCTTTCTTACAGGGTGCCGCTAGAGATCCACTAAGCATAGAGAGAATCTACACCCTAACTACACCACTTCTTGTGGCAAACAGTGTGGTATAAGGCACCGAGATCGGGAAGTTCGAAACTCACCATTTAGAAAAGCACTTGCACAGAATGAAAGCACAACGTGCGACAGCAAATGTCAAGACAGCCAGGAAACTGTAGCAGACACTACTGGTGGCTCCCTAAGTTATTCCTGAAGCCAATTCATAGATCGTGGCAAATGCAGATCAGATGGTCTGAACGTGAATGGTTCCCAGCAGGCTACTGTTTGAGCACATGGCTCTCACCTGGTGGTGCTGCTTTAGGAGGCTGCGGAATCTTTGAGATGTGGCTCTGGTGTGTCTCTGGGATCACTCCTTAGAGGTTATACATACTTCCGGTTCTAGCCTGCTCTCTGCTCTCTGCTCTCACGATATGCTACCCATCCCACACTCCTCTGACAGATGAACTGCCATGCCTTCCCCATCACTCAGGACTGAAACCCCCTGAATCCATGAGCAGAAAGAAATTTCTCCTCCATAAGTCGCTTATGTCAGGTATTTTATCACCCTGGCAAGCAAAGTAACCAATATGCCAGCATGCATGCCCACAGTCCTGAGAGTGAGCACCGCTTTCCGGTTTTCACCACAAGTGCTTTGCCCACCTCTTCTGAGGACTAATTCTGCTAGAGGCCACAAGGGGAGAGCTCGTCTTCCCTGAGCGAGCTCTGGCAGCATTTCCTGCATGGGGCTATTTACTAGCAGGGCCTATCTGGCCTGCTTGCCTGGCAGATATGAAAGCTGGTGTCCCTGCACAGTCACTCAGACCCTAAGTAATGGGGTTGTGGTGTCATGAGAAACTAAGACCAAGACTTGGGGACTGACACCATGCAAGAGCTAGGACTAGGGAGAGAAACAGGTAGATAGAAGAAGTGCCATGGTTTGTGATGCCCAAATGAAGGAAAGCCTGGGACTCGGCTTCAAGGTGCCTCAAGGCCACTGGGTAAAACAGAATCCACACTGGAAACATTCTGGCACGAAACTCCAAGTGAGGACTGAGAACAGTGAGGCAAGCAGAAATAAGTCAGGATTTGCCTTGATCTGAATAACGTGAGTCTGTTTTCCCATTTAAAGGGGGCGTCGGCAGTACTGTTAGTTGCATGGGGTTTGGGGCGGGGCGGGGTAGGGGAGAAGTAAGATAGTTCAAGTGCTTAGTACAGTTTCTGGATTATGGTAACAACCCAGCACACTGTTGATTTTATTCTAATTTCCATTGTTACAGTGTTGCCATTGCGGCAAGGGCAAACCTGGTGGATGATGGGAAATTGACCACAGTGTGCAGGAGACTGCACGATGTTCAGGGAAAAGACAACTGAACAAACAGCAAGTTTCACAGCCATGTATCAGGTAAATTAACGCAGGTAGGCAGGCAGGTTAGTCAGTTTGTTTGAAGCACACGGTGGGGTTGTAAGTGCACACAGTGCTAGGTGTCCTAGAGATCTGTGACAAAAGATAACTGTTGTAGCTTGAATGACAAATGTCCTCATAGGCTCATGTGTTCAAACACTTGGCCCCAGTTGGTGGTCCCAGTGTTTAGAAGAATTATGAACTTTTAGGAGGTTGAACCTTATGTCACTGGGGTGGGTAGGGGACAGTGGTTATGGCCTCACCCAGCTCCTTGTTTTCTCTTTCTCTGATTCCTGAGTGGGGATGAAAACGTAACCAGCCAGCTTTTTTGCTCCTATCCACCTGCCCCGTCGTCCCAGCGATTATGAACTCTTTCCGTCTGGAATCTTAAGCCACAATCAACCATTCCTTCCTTCTTTAAGTTGCTTTTGGTCTTGGTATCTTCTCATAGCAACAGAAGAGTAACTAGTGCAATAATATAAATGAAAGCGAGATCAATTTGCAAACTGAGAGGAGGAGGGGAAACTGTGCCAGACAGCTCAGTATCTCAGATGGGCGTGGCTTCCAGAGAACAGAAGAAACAAAAGGAAGACAACTCAAACTATATATTTCTAAAGAAGATACATTAGATTTGGGTAGGAGAGCCATGGGTGTGGGTGAGCCATCCCTGACCAAACCTGAGTTGTAGGGATGGCTTTCCTAGAGGCAATCATGTTAATCATCTTTGATTGTCATAACAATGTGCCACAGGTTAGAGTAAACAGCCCAAATGCATTTCCTCACAGTTTTTTGGAGACCAGAATTCCAAGATCACTGTGTCATTTTTGAGCAACTTCTGATGAAGCCCCTGTCTCTGGGAAACAAGCAGATGCCTTCTCATTTTGTTCTCAAAAGACTTTTACTCCATGTGTGCAGATAAAAAGGAGATGAACAGGAAGATGATGTATCCCTCTTGATCAAGGGGAAACAGTTCTATTAGACTAGGGCCCCACCTTTATGGTCTCTCTTAAGTTATAGTTTAAATTATTTTACCTTGAAGTGCCTGTCTCCAAATGTAATCATACTGAAAATTGGGGCTTCAATATAGGACTCTGAGGAGGATGGACTCAGTCTGTAGCAACGATGTTATATGCTACTTACTATGAGACATGGGGGGGGGGGGGGTATGAAGGTCCATGCAGACATTCGGTTTGGGGTGTGCATTCTGCAGCAATCAAGATGTTCTGTATCAGTATCACCCATTATGGTGGCCACTGGTCAAACAGGGCAACTGAGCATGAAATGTGGCTAGTAAAAGCTGGGACTGTAGCTCCAGGGCAAAGCACTTACAAGACCCTAGATTTGAGCTGCAGCAGCATGCGTGCGCGCGCACACACACACACACACACGCACGCACGCACGCACACACACACACACACACACACACACTCATACACACGTATAGCTAATGAGGAAAAGAATTTTAAATTATATGCTTTTGATGAGCATAAATTTTAATCTACCTTTTGTTGCAGAAAGAAAACATATGTCCATCTCAGATTGACACTAGCAGCTCGTTACAAATCCTCAGTAAGAGCCTGTGTGTTTGGATGGCCATGGATAGGTAATCAGGAATGTTTATGAGGCAGCTGAAGAGGTGCTATCAGAGGCTAGAGAAACTGACTTTCCAGGACCAAGATAAATCTTTTGGAGTCAACGGATGGACATATATGATAGGTGGAGCCACAAACATGGATGTCACCTAGAAAGAGGCTTAGGAACTCTGCACCAAACAGCAGAGATGGGCCTCCATCCTGACAGATGGAAAATAAAAAGCAAACTGAAAATGAAATTGGATTTGCATCTGCCAGATTCACACGAACAATGAGACAGACCCAGGTAGCAGAACCTCAGCAGGTTTAATTAAACTGGAGAGGAGAGTGGGAACAGGAAAAAGAGCAAGAGTCCCGCCACCTCACACCATGCCCCACTATCCTTTTCTTGCCTAAGTAAGCAAGGGCTTAATGTTTCTGTGCCTCAGTTTCCTCCTTTGTAAAACAGGAGTTCTGACAAGGCCTACTTCAGGAAACTGTGAAAATGAGATTGGATGGTATCAGCTATAGCATATAATAAACACACTACAAACTTTGCTTGAGAAACAAAACTCACCTTGCTTCTACTCTCTACCTTCTGCCCGTGTTTCTGGTCGAGGAAAAGAGTGTTATGTTTGTTAGAAAGCTTTTGAGAACCATCAGTCATGGTGATTCCTTCTTTGTTCCTCCGAACATCCAGTAGGAAAATGGCCAAGACTTAAGCATTCTAGCCCCACAGTGTCTCTCACATCCAGGTACCTCTTGTGTCTTAGTCAGTGTCCATCAATAGGACAAATACCTGATGTGATCACCTTTATAAGAAATGGTGTTTATTTGGTTCTTCATTTTGACAGGTGACTAGTTGGCCCCAAGGTTGTGGGACTGCGGTGTAGCACATTATGGCAGTGGTATGCAGTGGAAGA
This sequence comes from Acomys russatus, assembly GCF_903995435.1. Taxonomy (NCBI): domain Eukaryota; kingdom Metazoa; phylum Chordata; class Mammalia; order Rodentia; family Muridae; genus Acomys; species Acomys russatus. The sequence goes on from NC_067145.1 coordinate 42,589,866, forward strand.
CAGCCGGGCCTGAGCTCCCACAATCCCCTTCAAGTCCATCCCCTATGTTATAAATAACCTCTCCTTCACCTCCACTTCCTAAAGGCCCCACCCACCAAGTCCCAAGACCAGTGGGACTTCAACACACTCCCATGTAGCACACTGTACAGTGGCCTCTGCTGCTGCCATTACATTACTCAGTTCCCCAGGCCTGGATCTCCTCAGATCTCACCTGGGCTTTCCGGCAAAACTGTGTCCGCCCCCAATGTGGTCCCAATGCCTACTCATTCTCCAGGCAATACAGCAGTCTCCCTCATCCACGGAGACTCACGATGGATGCCTGAAGCCACCATTAGTACCCAACCCTATATACACTCTGATTTTTGCTATATATTCAACCCATTGGCAAAGTTTGTTATCAATTGGGCACAGTAGGTGATAATAACACCCTAACACGACAGAACTATTACAATGGTGTGCCCTATCATAGTGTCAGTGCTTGTTTGTTGTTGTATTGTTTTTGTCCTAGGTACAGTCAGTGTTCACTGTGCAGCCTAGGCTGACATGGAACCAGCAGTAAGCCTCCTATCTCAACCTCCGCCCCCAAATTCAGAGATTACAGATGGGAGCCACCGCTGTCAGCCTTGATTGAGGTCTCGGTGTATTCACCCTCTTCCTGTGATGGAGAGGGGCAATACAATGCCTCACTGATGAGATGACGAGGCTGAATAACATGGGCATGTGTCACAGCACTTGGCTAGAATCAGCCCTGGGGAGAACAATGAGGTCGCCATCCTTCTCACTCCATCCTACTCAGGATGCAAGTCACCCACACGCTGTACACTCCCCAGTAAGTCCCTTAGCCATCAAAGGTCTAAGATCGACTACCAGGGTGATTTGAACATTTATGCTCAAATAAGTCTCAGAATGGCTGGCATTTTAGTCCACAAATTGTTTCCTTTTGGAATTCTCCATGGGATAGTCTTGGCCACAGTTGACCATGGGTAACTGACCTATGGAAAGTTACTTAAACTCCAATTAAGGAGGGGAGGGACTGCCACATTTGTAAGATGAAGGACACTTAGCATAATTCCCCTAGAAATTACTTTCTGAAGACAAGATTAAGCTGATGCTCCTAACCTGGTTCCAGTCTCACTTGGATCCAAATTTTCACATTTGGTTTTTTTTTATATTGAACTAAAAATGAATAAATATAATTTTTCACCTGAAAACTTATCATATGACTATATATGAACTTCATGCTGTCTGGTTTTATGTCAGGTGGACACAGCTAAGGTCATTTTGGAAGAAGGACTCTGATGTGAGAAAATGGCCTGTGGGCAAGCTTATGTAGCATCTTCTTGACTGACATAGGGGGGTTCAGCTCTGTGTAGCAAGTGTTGTCCCTGGGCTAGTGTCCCTGCGGACTATAAGAAAGCAGGCCGATCAAGTGATGAAGAGCAAAGCAGCAAGCAGCTCTCCTCCGCGGCTTCTGTATCAGTTCCTGCCTCCAGGTTCCTGCCCTCTGCTCCTGCCCTGACTTCACTCAGTGACGGGACTGTGCTGGCTCATTTTATGTCAGCTTGACACGAAGTGGGGAGTCATCTTGGAAGAATCAACCTTAATAGGGAAAATGCCTCCCTAGGGTTGGCCTGTAGGCAAGTCAGTAGTGCATTTTCTTGACTGATGATTAATGTGGCAGGTCCCAGCCTGTTGTGGGCAGTGCCATGCTTAGGTAGGTGGTTCTGGATACATAAGAAAACAAAAAACAAAAAAAAACAAAAAAAAGAAAGAAAGAAAGAAAGAAAACAAACTGAACAAAGCCAGTAGCCACCGTCCTCCATGGCCTGTGTCTCAGCTCCTGCCTCCAGGTTCCTGCCTTGAGTTACTGCTCTGTTCTCCTTTAGTGACCGACAGGGTATACACTACACTAACATCCGTCCTCCACAAGTTGCTGGTGTTCATGGTGTCTTATCACAACAACAGAAGCCCTAAGATATAGGCAGGCACATAAGCACATAGGGTTTGTTTGTTTGTTTGTTTGTTTGTTTGACTCCAAAGTGAAAACACAGTATTCAGTGTTCAATCTTGCAAAAGTCTTGATTGGCGTCTCCTTCAAGTCACCCTAACAATTCTCATTTATGCTGCTGATATTGTAAAATTGTGTGTGTGTGTGTGTGTGTGTGTGTGCGCGTGCATGTGTGTGTGTGTTTGTGTGTGCATGTGTGTGTGTTTGTGTGTATGTGTTTGTGTGTGCAAGCGTGTATGTGTGCGTGCGTGCATGTGTGTTTGTGTGTGTGCATGCGTGTGCATGTGTGTGTGTGTGAGCATGTATGTGTGCATGTGTGTGTGTACCTTCAAGCATGCATGTCTATATATGTGTATGCCCGTGTGTTTCTGTGTCTGTGTCTGTGGTATGGCTATGTCTTGCCATGCATAAGCAAAAGCCAGACAGAGATTGACACCAGATGTTGTCTGTCTGTCACTCTCCACCTTATTTTTGAGACAAAGTCTCTCTTCCTGAACCTGGGGCTTGGGCTTGCCATTTCAGCCAGAGTCACTAGTCAGAAAGCTGCCCACTGTCTCCACACCCCTGTCTCCCTAGGGGTGCACACCACCGCACCTGACTGTTATGTTTATGCTGGGGGTCTACACTCAGGCCCTCTCATTTGAGCAGCGAGCACTCTACCCTAGCCCAACCCTGTAAAAGCTTTAAGGATCTCCTCATTTGCTCCTCAAAAGCCATGTGGCTGACTACCCATCCCCCTTCAGTATAAATCTGCACATGGGAGGACCAAGGCAGCCAACCAGTGCCCCCCTCACCCAATGCTTCCTACCGTCTACATGGGAAAGCTGACTTCCAGGCTTCCTTCACTGCATAGCTTCTCCCATTCCAACGCTGCTCAGTCCTTGCTGGAACCTCTTCCAGGGCATCGCTTCGTGTTTCCCTACCCACTTTATTAGTTGCTTCAGTGACCCTGCTCTCTGAACCTAGTTGATTAAGCAAAGGCATAGCTAAAAGGTGGCTAGATGTCCCACCTTCCCGTAAAGCATTTATGAATTTTAAAAAGACCTCAGAAGCCCTGACTGAAGGGATGACTAATGGAGGAGTTTTCGGAGAACTGTGTAGGTGTCGGCAGTGTCATTAAAGTGATGCATCAGAGGCCAAGGATGGCGTGAGGGACCAAGGATGACGTGAGCTGTTGCTCACGCCTCTGACCAAAGGCAGCAGAATGAGGGTGAAAGGCATAAGGAAGGTAGAGGGTGGGAGGGAGTGCATAAGTAATAGATGACCTTGGAGGCTAAGCACAATGTGAAAATTAAGAAAAGAATGAATCTGGGGAGTTACAGCTAAGGAGTCTCCATGCAGGCATTTGAAAGCTGAAACAAGAAGAAAATCACCAGAAGAGCTAGACCATATTCAGGCTATTGCAAAAAAGAAACAAAATAAAACTCACAACAGCAGCCACCAGGCAGGACCTGGGCGGGATACAAGGTGGCAAGTGGACTCGTTCCCTAGGTCCCCCTGGGTCCTGGTGCTCTGCTCAGGACTGAGGGGGTGTCCCCAGAGCCAGTGCCAGTCTCTCAACATCCTAAGCAGTACTGGACAGGAAAAGAGAAAGCAGCCTTCTGAGAGAAAGCAGCCTTCTGAAGTGGAGCCGTGAGGAGCTGGCGTTTGTCACACCTTAAAGGGCTCCCAGATAATGAATGAGACAAGGTCCTGCCCTCACAGACCAATGACAAGAAGGCAAGGCATCTCAGAGGCCAGGTCAACAAGAGCCATGGAGCTGTACGTGGGGAGGAGTTAACAGGGATTCAGATCTCTTACCGAGAGAGCAAACTCAAGAATAAGTACCACATTTGTGTTTTGTATTAGTAAAGACAAAGTCAAAAGAGGGCAGGAAGATCCATACCTCAAGTTCAGCTTGAGCTGCATAGTGAAAATCTGTTTCCAAAAAAGAGGGCAGTGTGAAGAATAAAACAATCATATACTACACGTGGAGATAAAGATGCAGGAAGTAAGATAGGACCGTATGTAAGCAAAAGCTTACAAAATTCTATATGAAGAAAGTATGTGCAAAATATGTGCAAAATAATTTATTACAAAGACACTTATTCTATTATAATTTATAAATATAAATTTATTAAATATGAAATATTAAAGATTTTATTGAACAAATACAATAAAATATATTACTAAAAGTCACAAGAAATACATATATGTAGAGCATTCGTATTATGTTAAATTTTTAAAACATTTTCACAAGGACTGGTGTTGTAGCTCATTGTCAGAGTGCTTGTACAAGGTTCTGGGTTTCATCACCAACGTTACTGAAAACGGAGTATCTTAGTTACTTTTCTGTTGCTGAGACAGAACACCATGTCTCAGCTTATAACTTATAAAAGAAATCATTTAATCAGACTTTCAGTTTCAGAGAGTTAGAGTCTATGAGGGCTGAGAAAATGCATGGCAGATGGAGCAGCTGACAGATCACATCTGGATGCACAACTAGAAGGCAAAGCGATCGTTGGGAATGGCTCAAGTCTATTGAAAACTCAAATCCAGCCCCTAGTGACACACCCCCTCCAATAAGGCCCTACCTCCTGATTCTTCCCAAATAGTTATACTGAGACTCAAGTATTCAAACATGAGCCTATATATGCACCATTCCCACTCCAATCACCACAGCAAGGAAAAATTGTTTTATAGAATAATATGGCATATGATTTTAATTCTCATATAGATATAGAAAACAGAATTTTTCTATGAATCACATATTTGTATATATGGTAGATGTTGTGGTTTCTTTTTTCTTCTTTCTTTCTTTTTTTTTTTTTTTAAGATAAATATCTCTCTATGTAGCCTACACTGTTCTTTCTACAATGCATTTGTTCAACACTCATGGACCCTAAATGCTCTGAAATCATCACTCCAAGTGATACTGCCTCAGTCTCCCAACTGGTAGGAGTTTAAATAAGGAGCTGTAGGCATGGCTAGGCTTGGCTTTGGTTTAAACTGAGCTCACTCACCTCAACCGAAACCGTCAGTGCAGGCTTAATGTGCTCAGATCCCTCATGACCCAAGATGTGGCACATGCTCTTCCTTCTGCCTGACAGCACTCCCCTCCTAGCCCCCCTCCTTCCCTGGGATACTACTAGTTTCTCCTCCGAAGACACCATGTCTAAACGGGCCCCTCTACTGCATGTTCCCTTCCACTGGTTTTCCCTTCCTGAGGAACACCACAGTGTGCTGTAATTAGCATGTTCATTAACACAGTTATTTTATCCATGCCTGACATACCCACTTGAAAATAAGCTACATCGGAATTCAAATTCTATTTCTTCTGTTTATTTTCACATCTTCATATAAGCCAGTACCTGGCACATACTTTGCCTTCAACAAATACTTGTCAAATGTGTGAATGGACATTTGAATATTCATATTTAGATGAGTGTATAAGTCATTGTAACAAGGGATACTGGCCGGGCATGGTAGCACACACCTTTAATCCCAGCACTTGGGAAGCAGAGGCAGGCAGATCTCTGTGAGTTCGAAGCCAGCCTGGTCTACAAAAGCAAGTCCAGGATAGCCAGGACTGTTATACAGAGAAACCCTGTCCTGAAAAACCAAAAACTGGGGGGGGGGGGGGGGAGAGGGGGATCCTGGAAGTTTTCTAATTTAAATAATGGTGGCAACTGGTAAAGAACACTATGGATTCTCTAGATTAAGGTAGCTTGGAGGTGAACAGCCAGTTTAACCCAGCCGGAAGAACAGATCTTTCACCACCTGTAAATACAGAGTTTAAGATCATAGGAGGTTCTACAGTCAGTGGATTGGCCAAATATCTTCCGTATGACTGTTGGTAAGCCAATGGACAGCTCTATTTACCTATTAGATAGGTGTTTCAAAGGGTTGGAGGGATTAAGACAAGCAAATCAAAGCCTGACACATGGCTACAGTGCATGCTATCAGTGATTGATAATTATTGTTGTCATTGTTCTAAGTATTGCTGTATAAAAGCTCTGGAACAGTAAACTCCAGAGGACACAGTGATAAACTGGAAAAGTGTTGCCCTTTAAAAACCTATAGTTAAGTACGGTGGTTGTTTTTCTTCTATTTCTGGGTCTGTCTATGAAAGTGTTTCCAGATGTGATTACCATCTGAATCCAGTAGACTCAGATCATCTTCCCCTGTTTGGGAATTGATAAAATGCCCATTGATAAAATAACTGTGCTAATGAACATGCTAATTACAGCACACTGTGGTGTTCCTCAGGAAGGGAAAACCAGTGGAAGGGAACATGCAGTAGAGGGGCCCGTCTAGACATGGTGTCTTCAGAAGGGAAACTAGTGCTACCCCAGGGAAGGAGGCGGGGCTCGGAGGGGAGAGCTGTCAGGCAGAAGGAAGAGCATGTGCCACGTCTTGGGTCATGAGGGATCTGGGCACATTAAGCCTGCACTGATGGTTTCAGTTGAGGTGACTGAGCTCAGTTTAAACCAAAGCCAAGCCTAGCCATGACCATAGCTTCATCCCACCACCTAAGCTGCTCAGAGCCTAAACAAAACGAAAGTGGAGAAAGAGAGAGTTCAGTCCTCTTTCCCCCTGCTCCTCCAGTTGACCTGAGTTGTCAGATTTCACTTTCTATTGACCTCAGACTGGATACCCACTACCCATCCTCCCTGGTTCCCAGGCCTTAGATTTAGACTGAGTTATAAATTTGTTCTTCTTGAATCTTCAGCTTGCAGACGGCAGTGCAATGGGCTTTGTTGGCCTCAGCAAGTATTGAAAACAGAACCTCGAAATAAATAAGTAAATCTCCTACTGAGTCTAGTTCTATTGAAATCCCTCCCTAAGATCAGAGGATTATGGATGGAAACAGTAGATAAATGCAGAAGAGTGCTCCCAGAGTACAGAGGATTCCACATGGGCACCCTGCCTCAGATCGAAGACAAGCTCAGCAGTGCTCAAACAGCCAGATAGATCTAGTTTCCACTTTAATGATGTCATATAAATGCTCTTAACCAAATCAGAGGAAGTCTCCACCAGTCAGGTTACTCAGAGATGTCAACACAAAGGAGGCAGCCATAGATTTGGGTGTGTTTGAAGAATAGTCACGCAAAATAAAGATACCCCCATGCAAGTTCTCCTGAATGCCAGCTGCCCAGTGGACAGAAACACAAGACTCAGAACGCACTGCCAGCCAGCCAATCATTGTTTACTCTCTTACAGAAATGCACATTCTCTGTTCAAACTGTCTTGAGCAAGGAACACTGTCTGAAACCTTCTTATTCTGCTGTTTAGGCTGATGGAAATGAGAGGCTCCTTGTCATCTTGCTTAGCATTGGCAATTATTGCCAAGATAAGGTCATGGCAGAGGAGATGATTATTGCCCAACTCAACATTTATTATGACTAATTTTATGAATAGCTTAGAGAAGTGTCATTTCCTTTTCTCCTTCGGCACAGTGGTCATTGGCAGTCACCCAAGGACATTGTCATGCAGTGTTGCTTATGGGTAGGAAGTCCCAGCCACCCTATGCAGAATTCCTTCCAGGGTCCCATCACTGTCACCTCATCCCACTCACATCCCTCCATCAGTCTGGAAAAGCCTGCTTTTCAAGCTCTCCAAAAGTTCGCTGTGCTTCAGTTTTTAGAGAGAAATGGCTGGTGGGTAGAATAAAAAGTGAGACGAGTGCAAACGCAGCACAGTTTAGATATAAGTTAACTCAGTCCACCATATCTCAGATAATGAAGGGGGAAATAAGCAATTTTACAAATACAAATCTGTCCTTATGCTGATCCAACCAGAAAAATGGAACACCTCAAAAGACAGGTTTTCATACTGCTCAGGCTACACAGAGAACACATGGAGAGAGGGGGGAGAGATGGGGAAGGAAGGGGAGAGGACGGGAGGAGAGCGGAGAGAAGAGGAGGGAGAGGAGGGGAGGAAAGGAGAAGCAGAGAGGTCCTTAGGTTGTCCATGAGGTCACCTCCCATTCATGCATACTGATTCGCTCTTCCATGCAGTCATCCATTTCCCAGGACTGTTCTGAGAACTGGCTAGTGTTGCATACTGTTTAGAGACCAGGAATACAGCAGGAATTCAGGCAGGCATGGTTTATTTCTTTTCACTGTTTGTTTGCTTTTAGAAACCATTTCAAAAATTTTCACAGTTCTAGAGGAACCGTAGAAACAGGTAAGTTGGTTGAAGAGTCAGAAGGGAGAGATAGAAGAGGCAGGGCTGATTTGAGATTTTGGAGCTAGAAACACAAAACCCAGGAGAGGGCTAACTGAAAAGTCGGTGGTCAGAGAGAGAAAAGAGCAAGTATAGGCGCGCGCCTTTAATCCCAGCACTCAGGAGGCAGAGGCAAGCGGATCGCTGTGAGTTCAAGGCCAGCCTGTTCTACAAAGCGAGTCCAGGACAGCCAAGACTACACAGAGAAGCCCTGTCTCAAAAACCAAAACCAAAACAAAACAAAACAAAACAAAAAATACAGCTCTGAAAGAAGAAAAATAGAATTGTGCAAAATCCAGCGGCCCCCTAGGGTTTTGTGGTTCCAAACTTAAAGGCTAGTCAACAAATGTTTTGGTGCTTACATTCTGGGATGAAAATTGCCAGTTGCTAAAATTTTAACAGGAAAAACTCTAGCCACAAGAGTTTGCCTTATATTCCCCCAAATTAACAATGTCATATTGTCCAATTAGAGGACAGACTGGTTGTAGTAATAGAAGTTGAGTTTACAGGCATCCACTCTTGTTTTTAAACACCACACGGGTGCAAATGTCTCATTGGATTCCACTTGGGGCGCACATTTGCCCTCCTGCCTTTGCTCTTCAAGCTCGCAGACACTATGAAGCCACACAGGGATGCTTCGTGTGCCCAAAGACCAACACATGTGTCCTGCAACACAAACCAGAAGTCTTGCATGAAACCCACCTGTGGCCATTCTTTGAGTTGTTTTGGATGTGTTTGTTTCTTTGTTTCTTTGTTTGACTTTCTTTCTCACAAGTTTGATTTTCCACTTGGAAATTTCCCTTCCTTGGATTGTAAGTAGGACTGCGCAAGAAAAGACGCCCCACACAGGAGGCCACCATCATGAGAAGAAGCATGTTCAAGCTCCGCCATGAAACACAGAATCCATAGCGTAGATCTGTTAAAAAGCACCCCTAGAGCAGCAGCGTTTCTCAGCTTGTGGGTCACAACCCCTTTGGGGTCACAAATCAGATACTGACATTACAGTTCATAACACTAGTAACGTCACAGTTATGAAGTAGCAATGAAATGATCTTACGGGTGAGGGGCTCACCATAAATAACCTGAGGGACTGTATTAAAGGGTCGCAACATCAGGAAGGTTGGGAGCCATTTTCCTAAAGGAATGAAAACAGCAGCTGTCTAATTGGGCTGGCAGAAATCACCTCCACTTTGCCTTCTTCAAGGTCACAACTAATTGTCCTCTTGATGTGATAAATCACACTCCAACAAAAGCAACTTAAAGAAGGGTACATTTTGGCTCACAGTTCAAGACTACAGGCTTTCATGATGGGCACAGCATGACAGCAGGGCTGGAGGGAGCTTTTCACATTGAATATACAGAAGCGGGTAAGATGAGAGAGAGAAATGCATTCCCAAGTTCCACCCGTTTTGTCCAATTTTACAGTTCAGGATCCCAGCCCAAGGAAGGGTCCAAGCAACATGTAGGATGGGTCTTCCCAACTCAATTCATCTACCCCAGAGAACTCCTCACAGGCATGTCCTAATTTAACAATGCTGTACAGGTGTGCCTGGAGGCATGTCTCCTGGGCAATTCCAGAACCACAGCAATAGCCATCACCTCCTGTGTGTTAGCTTCAGCCTTAGGCTACTGGACATTCCTGTAGTAAGTAGGCCTCTTCCTACTGTTTAAAAGGGTCTGGGTTTCATCTCTAGCACAGCCAGGGAAAAAGAAAGAAGAAGAAAGAAAAAGCCATCCTTCTGCTAGGCTCCTTTAAGAAGGTGACTGTTAGGGGACTCTGCAGATATGAGGACCTGAGGTCAAATCCCCAACGCCTATGTAAAAACCAAGTGCCTGGATGCATATCTGTTGCCCCAGTGATCAGTAGCAATAGAGGAACACACCTAACGTTCAACCTCTGGCTTCCATGTACACATACATATAAATACATGAATAGCCACATGTACATAGGCACACTACACACACACACACACACACACACACACACACACACACAGAGTGGGGTGGGGGTGAGGGTCCCTTAAGACGAGATGGGTAAATGTGTACCTTCTATCTCTGCATTCCATCAAGAGGGGAAGAAACTTTTCTCCCTGCAACCATGAAGCCTTTCCCTCTAATAGACCCTCCTGGAACTAATCACCAAGAGGAAGGCGATATTGGGAACTGACTACCATATGTTTAAAAGTAATCTCCAAGACCGTCACCATGGTAACGTGTATGGGCTCCGCTGACCGGCTAGGTCGCTGAGACATGTACACTTCCCTTGTAGCTGAGGGTTGAGGATGCAAGCAGTCAATATTGCTTGTGAATGTTGTGTTCGAAAGCCCAGGTGGGGAGCTTTTCTGATCTATGGAAGGCAGCAATGTGCATCCCAGACTCTGACAGGGATAGATTCAGATTCATTCAGTAAAGGAAAGCAATAAAATGGTAACTGGTGTCTAGTGGGAACGCATCTGCATCTGTAAAGCATTTTATAAGTATGACCTATTAAACAATAGGAGTGGGATCACTGAAGTACTGGCCACTCACCACCCGCAGACTGCCTGAGTCCGGGAAGACTTCACTGCCGTTACTGTTGCAGCAGCCCTCTTGTAAGATTACTATTATGGGACAGCTGAGCACAGAAGCCTGGAGGGCTCTTTAGCTCCTCATTCATCTCTGAGACGTGTACTATTTTGTAACATAGTCAATATGAAAGGGAAAAAACTGGAGGAAGCTCATCAGCCATGGATCACTGCCTTCTCCACAGAGCTCCAGCACCTCTGGGGTGGGGGGGCGCAGGTTGCTCTTTGCCCTCCCTCACTTCTCTAAAGGTGGCAAGTCGCTCAGCACCTGCTCTCTCCATACCTGCCTCTCCTCATGGAAGTGTCAGGGAGTACATGGTTTGGGCTTCCTCTGCCTGGCTTCTGGCGTGCCTGTGCTGACACATCACCATCTGACCCCAGCCTCTAGCCTCTTGAGGTCTCAGTGCCTTCTGTATAAGTCAGATAGTGTTTCCCCATCCCACTGTAAGAGCCTGGGTCTCTACAAGCTAAGTTGACTTCCCTGGTTGAATAATCTCAGTCCTGATTCAAAATTTAAACAATACTGTCATAGTTCAGGTGTCCCGGGAGAAAAAAGTTTAGGACACACACTTGTGTGAAGAGGTTTGGGCACAAGGACGGTACTGCTAGAACCAAATATCAAGGGGGAGGGGCAACAAAGGAGAAGGGCAGCAATGAGCTGCAGTGTCATCCTAATGACAGCATCGGCCATTACCACACAGGACCTCTGGGAACCAGGATGGTCCTTCAGAGTACAAATTGAGGCAAGGTCACACTCTCAAATTAGTGAAGGTCACTCCCATCAGTGCAGCTTAAGCATGGCAGCTCTGGCTGCTGGCAGTGTCTCGGGTGGAGTCCACAGTGAACTGTCGATACTCAGCACCAGCACTCCCAGAAACTGGACTCTGGATCCTTCGGGCTCAGGGGGCTGTGGGGCGAGCATGAGAGGGGTTGTAACTATCTACTCCCCCATGCCTTAGCCAGCAGGACCAAGGCGACAGCACCACGTCTCTCCTCTCCCATCTGCTCACCTGAGGGCCCCATGTTCTCTACACTGAATTCCTGAAGGGCAATTTATACTGGGGTCCTCCTACTTGGCTTGAGGTATGAGGGAGCAAGCCCAATTCTGCAACCAGCCCCAAGGGGAAAGCTCTGCTTCTTGGCATTGCAGAGTGTGGGCTGTGTGATCTAAAAGCCTGCCCCTTTTCTGTCTTCTGGTTTGACTCTGGAGCCTTGTGCAAGGTCAGCACTCCAGCCCTGAGGTACTTCCCCAGTGCAGTGCCCTGCCTTTTAAGACATGTTGACTCTATCTTCACAGATTGTAATGACTGAACGTCACCACTGATAATAGCCCTACATCCCTTACACCTTCTGGTGACTGCAAGTTGTGAGAAATTAACATCTCCTTCATTTATACCCAAGGAAAGCTAGAGACCAGGAGCCCTTTCCTAGAGAGGCTCTGTATCTGAATTTTTATCCTTTCTATTACTAACATGAGAAAATAAAATTTCTTTACAGAATGAGGTAGTCTAGCTAACTCAAACATTTATTTTTCTTTTATCTTCTGGTGTTTTTTTTTTTTTTTTCTGACTTAACTATTTTAGAGGGTTATTTTCTTATTTTCTGTCCTTTGGTTTTGAGCAAAAGGCACAGCTTTAAAAATATCTAATCAATAGAAAAATGCAGTTCCATTGTGCATCACTTCCTTTCATAGGATCTATTTTAAGCTTAGACTTCCTGGAACTAAATTGGCCAATGGTTTATCAGAAATAATTAGACATTTTAAATAAAGAAAATGTATAAATCCACAACTGTCTCTTGGGTGTAAATTTATACAACGCTATCCTAAGAATTCTTTTAATGCTATCCCACGTGGGATGGTAGGAAATAGAGGGACTAGAGTCATCCTACTCAGGTTCACTAGGGTTACTCAAGAGAAGTATCTAAGCACAGAACTGCAAGGGTCTTTGTTGTTAGCAGCAAGCACAGTCAGCTTTCCAAATGTACTCCATACATTAAAATTACTTTTTATTTTTTTGGTTGATAAACTTCTGCCCATAATTAATCAATTGTAAAATTTTACTGACTGTTCCATATGTGTGTGTGTGTGTGTGTGTGTGTGTGTGTGTGTGTGTGTGTAATCTCTGCCCTCAAGAAATTTACAATCTCACTGGGAAGAAAAGACCAGCACACGAAATAATTAAAGTACAATTAAATCAGAAGCACTGTAAGTTTAGTGGTAGTTCAGGGAGCCGAGTCAGTCACCGCAGGCTGATGTAGTTATAAAAGCGTTCACTGGGGATTAGAAGTGAGGCCTTTGAAAGCCTTGGTTGAACTGCAAAAATATTTTCTGGGTGGGGCGGCGTTTTAAGTGGTCATTACTTTTTAATGTCTTATCTATAAATTATTGATTAGGCTGCTGAACGCTGAGTTGTACTTGAAAGAACTTGCCTGTGGTGGGTCAGGTGAATTTGGAGGAAGAGAGGACGTGGAGAAGGCCTGAGAATTGCGACATCATGAAAGGCAGTGCAGGCCTGGATGACAGTCCTGAGGATGCCAGCAAGGGGGTGCTGATGCTTGGTGGGAATAGATAGAAAGACAGAAAGAAAAGAAAAAGGAGAGAAAGTCAGAGAGGCTTTCCTCAAACCATTTGTTTTGGCTCCAAAAACCCAGGCTGTATATGTTGGCCCACCATTGAGTAAAGAAGGTTGAAGAAGATTTAGGCACTGTAGTCAAGCCAAATGATCCCTGGAGGGTCACAGCCCCTGGCTGCAGAGATTTTATGATACAGCCCATATTTTTGTAAATGTTCTGCCTTTGAAGGTAAGAAGAAGGCTGGGTGCAATGGCACACGCCTTTAGTCTCAGCACTCAGGAGGCAGAGACATGTGGATCTCAATGAATTCAAGACCACCTTGGTCTACAGAGTGAGTTCCAGGGCAGTCAGGCCTTCATAATAGAGAGACCCTGTCTCTAAAATGAGCAAATCAGTAAATAAATGCATACGAAAGTTAGGCATGGTGATACAAGTCTGTAACCCTGGCTACCCAGGAGGCTGAGCCAGGAGGGTGCAAGCTAAGGCCAGACTGGGCAGCTTTGGGAGATCTTGTCTCAAAACCAAAGTAAAAAGAAGGGTTAATGTTGTCTTAGTTGCTTCTTGTTGCTGGGATAAAAATAACCCAATGAAAGCAACTTAAAGAAAGAAGGAATGGTTTACTCTGGCTCACAGTCTGGGTCACAGCCCACTGTGGGAGGGAAGTTACAGCATCAGGAGCCTGAAGCAGCTGGTCACATGGCAGCTACAATCAAGCAGCAGACAGCAATAGTAGTGCTTGTGTTCAGCTTGTTTTCTCCATTTTCTCCAGCCTCCCAACTAAGGGATGGTGATGCCCACAGTGGGTGAGTCATGCATATGCTTGGTCATGGCTCCTAGGTGATTCTGGATCTCCTCAGGTTGTCAGTTGAGATGACTTGTCACAGAGATACAGCTCATTGACAGAACGTTTGTCTACTGTGCAGGGGATCTTAGGTTTAATCACCAGCATTGGGGGGGGGGGGGAAGTGCAGGAAACATGAGCTGCTAGACTAAAACTAAAGCTGCAAACACACTCAAGCCTTAAGAGGAAAACTCTACAAGAACACACAGCAGATTATCAATCACAATAATGACTATTAACTACTCAAGTACTTTCTGTCTGAAATGTCAAATATATATTTATATGCAGTACTGTATTTAAGCCTCAAAACCGTACTTGGAAAGTGGTAGTATCCCACTGCACAGATGGGACAGAGAATACTCCTAGATGGAGAAACTGCCGCAAAGGATAAATTAGAATGAGCTGCATATTTATCCAGTGATGACTAACCAATTGAGTTACTCAATTAAGGATGCCCTGGGGGAATGAAAGTTGCCAAAATCACCAAGGTTCCCCAAACACCTGAATCCTGATAAAGTACTTTCATATGCATTATCTCTTAATCTTAGCACAATTTGGTACCGAAGGCATTTTCTTTTTTCCTGTAGATAAGAAAAGGCATAAGAGAAGTGCATGACTCAAATGGTGTCTCAGCTAGTAAGAATAGATTGGAAGGGGCTGGAAAGATGGCTCAGAGGTTAGGAGCACTCACTGACTGCTCTTCCAAAGGTCCTGAGTTCAATTCCCAGCAACCACATGGTGGCTTACAACCATCTATGAGATCTGGTACACTCTTCTCACATGCAGGTGTACATGCAGGCAGAGCACTGTATATAATAAATAAATCTTAAAAAAAAAAGAATAGATTGGAACAATATTCAAACCCAGTTATGCAAACACCAAAGCCCCCACCTCTGTTTTATCAAAGTCCGCAAGCCCAGGAAGAGGGGAGCAGTAAAGTGGCGAAGGAGAAGGATGCCCTAACATAGACTAACTACCTGGGAGTCCCTGGCATCTCCAACACATTATATACAGCACACACCCTTTCCTAAAGGGGGTTGTTTTTAACTCTGGTAAAGAAAAGGAAAGGAGGGGGCTGGAGAGATGGCTCAGCAGGTTAAGAGCAGCAACTGCGCTTTCAGAGGTCCTGAGTTCAATTCCCAGAAACCACATGGTAGCTCACAACCATCTATAATGTGATCTGATGTGCACTGTATACATAATAAATAAATCTTTGAAAGAAAAAAAAAGAAAAAGGGAGATGATCACAGGCCAAGACAGCATCCTAGCCTATATCAAGCCTTGAGTAGAGGAAAGGCATTGTTGCTGTGATCCTGGCAGCAAGGAGATGTGACAGCAGCAGAAAAGGACAAAGGAAAGCTAGGGGAGCAAGGGCAGGCCTAACAGGTGGCACTGGGCCTGTGAGAGAGACTGCCTGGTCCCTTCCACTGGGAATTTACCATGGCAATAAGATCCCTGGGCACTGGAGCTTCTCTAGCCAACCTTCCTGCCCAGCCTCCAGCTGCCACCCCACAGTGCCAACTGCTCTCCTGGAAGAATCTTGTGGAAGCCATTATGATAATGCAGTTCCTTGCTGACTCGCCTTTGGGAGCACCAGGCAGATCCCTTGAGCCAGGCTTTCTTTGAATGGAAGAACTAGAGGAGTTGCTGCCATGGCAACGCAGTTCCCCTGCCCATTTCTACCATGGGTGAGCTGGGGGAGATCCCTGGAGGAAGTGGTTCCCCCACCTCCTTCACCAAAGCAGGAGAGATCGCCAAGGACACACAGATGGAGAGGAGCCTTAGGGGAATGTTCCCTCTAGCCTGAAATGGCTGCTGACGTTGTCATGGCAACCAGATCCTTTGCCCACCAAACCATGAAGGAAGGAGAGCTGAAAGGCTGCCTGGGAGCCAGCTTGTGCCAGTGCAGCTCCCAGCTCCCTTCAGCAGGCAGGCTATATGGAAAAGGTCCACCTGAGGTTGGAGCACCTCAGAAGCCCATCTCAGACATCTGGAAGGACTAGTAGCAGCCTTCCATGAAATGACCGGTGCCAATTAAAACAAGGAGTGAAGAGAAATCATTAAACTAGGCATAGAAATGTACACTGGGAATCCCAGCACTCAGGAAGCTGAGACAGGAACACTGCAAGTTCAAGGGCCCCTATACTATGTAGTGAGAATTGGTCTCAAAAACAAAGACTGACCACAAAGATGTAGGATGGCTGCTTTGAATGACAACAGTGACTTGGCCAATGTGAAGCATTTGGATTTCATGTATCCAAAATGTCCTTATTTTTCTCTCTACTCTTAAATTGACTCGGATAAATCCCTTAACAATAGTGTATCAAATACCCCAATCATTTTTGCCTACTAGCAGCAAAAGGAATGAGAATGAAACCTGGGAACAGCTATAGAAGAAAAAAAATTTGATGCTTCAAAGGTTCATATCGGAGTCTCTAAGCTGTGTATGTGTGTATGGTTTATATTATTAAGATGTACTCTAAACTATAAAACCAATGCAAAATGCACAAAAATAGAATTATTCAGGTGGGACTTCCAATGGAAGGAGGGGGGACACCAACCCACCCATAAGAATCTTTGATCTAAACTGTGTCATGCCTACAAGAAGTGTTGAGATAAAGATGGAGCAGAGATTGAGGGATTGGCAAAGCAATGCCTGGCCCAACCTGAGACCCACCCCCTGGGAAAGAGCCAACCCCTGACACTATTAATGATACTCTCCTATGCTTACAAACAGGAGCCTAGCATAAGTGTCTTCTGAGAGGCTTTGTCCAGCAGCTGACAGAAACAGATGTAGAGTCCCACGGCCAAACAATAGGTGGAGCTTGGGAAGGTTTGTGGAAGAGTGGGAGGAAGGGTTGAGGGAGCCAGGGGTCAAGGACACCACAAGACCTACAGAGTCAACTAATCTGGGCCCATGGGGCCTCATAGACACTGAACCACCAACCACAAAGCATGTATGAACTGGACCTAGACCCTGTACACATATGTAGCCGATGTGCAGCCTGGTCAACATGTGGGTCCCCTATCAATAGGATTAGGGGCTGTCTCTGACTCTGTTACCTGCCTTTGAATCCCTTTCCCCTAGCTGAGTTGCCTAATCTGGCCTCAGTGGGAGGGGATACTTTTAGTCCTGCTGCAACTTGAGATGCCAGGGTTAGTTTGTACCTTTTGGGGGCCTCCCTTTCTTTGAGAAGAGTGGGGAGAATGGGAGGAAGGGGCATGAGGATGGGACTGGGAGGAGAGAAGGGAGGGGGCTGGGATCAGGCTATAAAATGATTAAATACATAAATAAATAAATGAAAAAATAGAATTATTGTAGGAACCAAGTCAGGAGAGTCACGGTATTGTTGACAACAAGAAATGCAGACTTTGGAAATGGCAGCACTCTAGAGTCACATGACTGTACATTACTGCCTCTTTTATTAGACACATCTGGAGTGTAATGTGAGCAAGAGATGAGTAAAATACACCAATATAATATATTGGTCCTTTTTATTCTATTCCCTCTAACTGGGTCATTTTCATTCCCATCTGAGTAAAAAAAAAAAAAAAAAAAAAAACCGAAAAAATTAAAAAAAAAAAAAAAAACACTACTTGATCTATGATGGGGGCAGGCTAATGTATTAAACCAGTCCACAGGCCCTAGAGCTGAATGTGTACTAGTAAAAACCATTTGAGCTTGTTTTTCACCATCACTTTACTGTATAAGACTGACACAGAGATGAAACACAGTGCTTGTAACAGGATGCTGCCGAGGACACCCATCCTGAGAGATCACAATTACAGCCACTATTAGGTACCAGACACTATCTCCTCCCTCTTGTGGTGCTCAGAGAAGTCAGTATTATCTGTGCACTGGGGCTAAGAAACATTAAGTCAGTTTTGCTAAAGTCACTTGAGTAAGTCTAAATTCTGGGCTCAAGCCCAGCCCTGGTGCAAAGCCCATGATCTTTGCCGGTACTTACTAACTTCTGCGGTAACTACGTGCCGCAGAAGTTGCCTACGTCACAACTGGTCTGGCTTGGGTGGAGTAGGAGGACAATATAAATACAATGGATGAAAGTGCTATTAATTTCCTCCTCACATTTTTATTTAGTCTCAATTCCTCCAGCAGTGCCACTGTTTGCCGTGCCAGCCCTGCCCCTCCACGGCTTCCTCTCTGGGAGCTAATGTGCTCTGATTGTGTGGTCTGATTTACACTTCATTGCAGTGCACATGGAACACCTAGCAAACAAATCCAAGCCTCTTAACAACCTTACAAATCCGCAGGGGAATTTAATACAGACCAATAGCTAATCATCTGGGCTCTCCAATCATCTGTACAGAATCACTCCAGCACTTACAAAATGGCAAGTTAAAAACAGGCAACATCTCTTTCATCTATACTGTTTATCCATCTGAAAAGGTATGTTTATATGCATGCAAACACATGTATGCACAAATAGTAAGGATGAAGTTGTCTTGGGACTGGATCTCATATCCACTGAGGGGTGTGTGTGTGTGTGTGTGTGTGTGTGTGTGTGTGTGTACATATATATCCACATACACACATGCACACTCAGAAGGGCCATTGACTTAGCCACTGATAAACATATTCTGAAAAATGAAGCAGGATACAAGACTTCCTTAGAAGCCCGTGGCCATTGTTTTATAGTAGCAGAAACTACTAAAATGATCGAATGGACGCTGGTAGGAGACCAGTGCACTTAATCTTGATGTACTCCCACTACAGTTACATATGGCTTATTGCACAGCTATTGAAAGCTATGGTTTAGGGGAGCTCTCTGAAGACATTAGGAAATGAACTCCCTCAAATGCTAAGTAGAATCAACAG